>NC_134894.1:22260763-22265763 GCF_041734735.1 Babylonia areolata | reverse complement strand
TAAATAAATAATAATTATAATATAGAAAAAGGTAGTAGTAATAATATTAGTAATACTAATAAAATGATAATAATAAAACATAAATAAATAAATAAATAAGACAACAATGGTGATAAATAAGCAAATAAATGTAAAAAATGAAGACACACATTCACACATACACCCACACATGCATAACAGAAATGCACCAGACATGCAGTTTCACATATATGAAAGCACAGTCAAATACATATAAACGTACATGAGCTCCAACACACACACACACACACGCATTACCGTGCACCTCCTCTACCCCCCTCCTCCACACACTCATTTCTAGTCTAAGTATCGCAGCTTCCACGGCACACACACACACACAAACACAAACACACACTCACAGAGATGAACACTTACTTGTACAAGCACATATGAAAGCACAGTCAAATACATATAAACGTACATGAGCTCCAACACACACACACACACACACACATTACCTTGCACCTCCTCTACCCCCTCCTCCACACACTCATTTCTAGTCTACGTATCGCAGCTTCCACGGCACACACACACACACACAAACACACACTCACAGAGATGAACACTTACTTGTACAAGCACACACACATACGCCCATATCTCCCACCCCCAACTCCACACACGTACATACAAAGATATATATATATATATATATATATATATATATATATATATATATATACACGTTCCAATATCCTGTTGCTCCCACAGTGTAGGCATGCATACACTCACATACCTCATCCTCTACCCCACCTCCCCCCGCACTCCCACCTCCCCTCACACACACACACACACACACACACACACACACACACACACACACACACACGTACACATATCTCTCCTGACACTTGTGTACAGTTTCACTCTCGCGCATTCACAAACGCACTCAAAAGCACACATACACACAAACACACACAGCCGCCACTGACTGGCCGCAAGAGGGATGGGAAAAGATCTCTGATGCCAAGAACGTGGCGTCTAGTGTGTTGCTCGGTCTATTGTGTTTGGAAAGGCCCACAGAGACTCTGTTCCGTTTTGAAGAAATTTGCGCAATGTTGGTTTGGAAATGATGCCGATATTTGTTTGATTTGCAAAGCATCGTGCTCTACCTTTCATGTTAGATTTGCGGCCGCTCCCTCTCTCTGCTTCTATTTCTTTGAGGCGATCGATGGTGTGATGGCCTTGTACCTGTTCTTTTTGGTATTCTTTGACTTTTCTGAGGATTTCCGATTTTCCTAGATGTAGGCCGCTCGTTGGTGTTGCGTTACCAGCAAGTCTGTCAGCTCGCTCATTTCCCTTAACACCTGCATGTCCCGGGCAGTATGACCATGTGAGTTTTGAACGGATAAATGAACGGATAACAAAAAGAAAGCAGATAGATAATGAAATAGAATAAAATGCGGGATAAGAAAAAAAAAAGAATAAATAAAATAAAAAGACAATAATGATTAAAACAACAACAACAACAAATAAATGTAAATAAATGTACAGACACACCCACACACACACACATACACATGTACAACAGATATACAACAAACATGCATTTTCACAGACATGTAAGCACAAACAAGAGTGCACGGGCCCAACACTACACATCAGTAAAAGCACACGAGCTCCGACACATGAACAAACAAACACACACACACACACACACTCTCTCTCTCTCTCTCTCGCTCACAATTCGCTGCACCCACAAGCACATTCCTACGTATGGCTGCTTCCATGCCACACACACACACACGCGCCCCCCCCCCTCCCAACATCCCCACACATGCGCATTTATATATACACACAAACACATTCCAATATTCCATAGCACCTTCAATACAGACATGCATACAGACCCATCCTCTACACACACACGCACGCGCGCGAGAACGCGAGCACGCACAAATCGTAGCTCCCACGACGCACCCCCCTCACCCCTCACCCCCTCACACACACACACACACATATACGCAATTACACACATGTATGCGCTCGCACGCGTACAGAGCACATGTGTACGTTTACGCTCTCGCGCGCGCACACTCACACACACAGAGATACACAGACATAGACACACATAGACACGCGCGCGCGCGCACACACACACACACACACACACACCATTCAAGATATGTTCAAAACGGGTTGTCACAATTCTGAGAACATTATTTTTAATTAACTGACTCCTCGATTCTTCTATCAAATCCTCCAAACAGTTCAGTTCAGTTTCCTGTTTGTTTCTCAATGAGGCGTCACTGCCTTCGGACAAATCCATATGCGCTACACCACATCAACTAAACCAAGTAGAACTGTTGGCAGAAACTGTGCTATGAACAAATGATGACAAAAAACAGAAACACAACGGATTTAAAAAGAAGAGTTCGGTACCTGATAATGCAAACGGAGGAAGACATGGAAGAGTTTATACAGACTTTAAAACCTCGCGTTGATTTGGAAACTTTTCATAGGAACAGTAAAGGGGAAGAAAATCGTCATTGGAAAATGCCTGAAAACACACACACACACACACACACACACACACACACACACACACACACACACACAACAAACAAACAAACAAACAAACAAAAAAACAGCAACAAAACAATATAAAAAACAAAACAAAACAACAACAACAAAAACCCAAAAAAAACCCACAAAAAACCCAGACATTATTCGAGTGATCTGTATGCTGCAATAGTGTTTTAAAATCACCATCATCATCATCATCATCATCATCATCATCATGATGGTAGTCCATCGTGAACGTTGAAGACATCAGTTTCAGTTTCTCAAGGAGACGCCACTGCGTTCGGATAAATCCATATACGCTACACCACATCTGCTAGGCAGATGGCTGACCAGTAGCATACCCCACACGTTTAGTCAGGTCTTGGGTGCATGCTTATATAATTATCTGTGTACGTATCAGAGTGGATTTCTTCTGCAGAATTTGGCCAGAGCACAACACTCACGTTGCCATGGGTTCTTTTCAGTGCACGCCAAGCGCGTGTTGCAACCAGGAGCTGGTTCATCGTCTCACCCGAATGACTGGACGCTCACTTTGATTTTCCAGTCAAACATGGGAGAAAGGGCTGAGAGAGGGATTCGAACCCACACCCTCACGGACTCTCTATATTGGCAGCTGAGCGTCGTAACCATTCTACCACCTTCCACCTCATGACATCGGCAGTGACTCCAGAAATGAGAACGCATCCCAAAGGCAGACGTACAAATAAGGTCGCATTGTGGGCAGGCAAACATAATAATAATAATAATGGTACTTATATAGCGCTGAATCTTGTGCATAGACAAATCTAAGCGCTTTCGCGCCAGTCATTCTCACGCACGCATAACTCTAAAACTGGAGAAACTAAAGACAAGGAAGAGGCAGGGAAGGGAGGCTATTTTGGGAAGAGGTGGGTTTTAAGGCCAGACTTGAAAGAGCTGAGTGTGGAGGCTTGACGAAGCGAAAGAAGAAGTTCATTCCAATTGCAAGGTCCAGAGACAGAGAAAGAACGGCGGCCAACAGTCGAGAGTTTGAATCTGGGTATGCGTAAGTGGAGTGGATCCGAAGCTGATCGTAGTGAGCGAGATGGAGTGTAGAGGTGAAGGCAGCCACAGAGATAGAAAGGTCTCGTCTCCTCTCTGTCTTCGCTAGACGGGGAAAACAGCAAAGTGGAATCAAGTCCGCTTATGGGATCTGAATACTTCACATAAGTTTTTAATTAAACGCTGAAGATGTTAAATTCTCGACAGATGTATACCAGGCGTACGTAAACTTTATAAAACAAGCGAAGTTGAAATAAACATAAAAGGTACTTGCAGATCCACTCGTGTGGAACCAATAGATGATAAATTAAAAAAAAAGAGTAACATAATAACTCGCTTCAAATACGGAGTAAGCAAACACTATATTTTTGGTAAGAGATTTTGTTCAAAACAAAAAAACAACGGGTGCTTTCCCAGTCATACATGTTTTACAGAGAAATAGAGGACACTGGATGAATACGTGCGATAATAAGTTGCTTTGTCACAAATAATATTCATCTTACCAGTAAAACTGGCAATGGAAAGCCAGAACATATATTGTATGTGGCGTTTACAAAGGTAAAAAATATATTGTGATAATAGTCCTACAAACAGAATTTATATACATATTAAATTCCTTTCTCAAGTGGGACCAACCCCCCCGCCCTCCCCCCCCCCAAAAAAAAAAAACCCCACAAAAAAAAAACAACAACAAACAAACAACAAAAACAACAAAAAAAACAGTGTGTGTGTGTTGTGTGTGTGTGTATGTGGATAGGGGTGTGGGGGGGAGGGGGAGGAGAGAAATGTTTTCGTTAATTGAACTGGGAAAACACACACACACACAAAAAGCGAAACAAACAAAACTGAAATGGTTTCAAATTGGAATATGTCATAATGTGTTTTTTTTTTTTTTTTTTTTTTTTTTTACAATTTAAAAAAAAAAAAATTTTTTATTTTTTTTTTTTTTTTTTAAAGAACGGGTGTTAAAAATATTGACATTGCAGACTATTTCATGCAATCATGAGACAGATTTGGTACAACATTATTCATGTGTTTGAAAGTGCGCTCTTTTGTTTTGGGGAGAAAACATATACTTTCTTAAGGTAGAAAGCGAAAATCCCTCAAAGGTAAAGAAATAATTAGTGCTATTTGAAATTAACGATATAACAAAAACTAATGAAATATTCTATAATGCCAATGTTTTTGTGAAACACTTTGTGTATGATTGCAGAATGAATAAGATAAGACACAAACTGAGCCTTTTGAATTGATAAACAACTAAAAAAATACACAAATGATTATGTGCATTTCCTGGAAATGTTACCCAATACTAGTAAGTTCTAACTACAGGGTCTATATGAATCCCGATAAAATGTCATAAATCAAATGAAAAATAAAATACTGCGAAACTGACTGATTTGAAAGGTCTTGAATAATTTTGTGCATGTATGGAT
>NC_134894.1:22250763-22255763 GCF_041734735.1 Babylonia areolata | reverse complement strand
TTGTGTACCTATCAGAGTGAATTTCTTCTACAGAATTTTGCCAGAGGACAACACTTCAGTGTGTTGCCACGGGTTCTTTTTCAGAACGCCTAGTCCGTGCTGCACACGAGACCTCGGTTTACCGTCTCATCCGAAAGACTAGACGCTCAGTTTGTTTTTTCCAGTCAAACTTGGGAGAAAGGGTGAGAGCGGAATTCTGACCCACACCGTCACGTACTCACTATACTGTGCCCAACACTGAGCTTATATCACAGATTGACATAAGTTTACATTTGGGCCAACAGCAAAGTGAGAGCTGTATTATCAATGGTTTCTCCAGTTAATGGGAAACCATTTACAGCTTAGTCTTTTTGTGAAGGACTATGACTCTCAAACTAGGAGGCAAAATTGCACTGGCTCTTAGTGCTGCAGCCTTGTGGGCTGGTTGGCCTTTGGGAACCATCCCAACGCAGACTGTCCTAAAACCCTCTTGGCCGACAGAGTGGGGATGTAACTTGGGCAAGACACTCTCCACTATAATCAAATTCTAGCCCAAATAGTCGGAACAGCAGTTGCCTCCTCTGCTATTCTGATGGTCATAGTCGGACACGACTGACTATCATATATATATATTGGCAGCTGAGCGTCTTAACCATTCTGCCACCAAAGCACAAGAACTAATTTATGATGTAATCTGCCATTCAGTCAATTTCATTGTAAAAGCCATTGACGGAAAAAGTCTACAAAGGGGTATTTTGAGGGGGAACATACTGCACCACGCTTCAATGAAGGGTAAAGAAACTGTTATAAAAAAATGTTTCGCTCCTGGGATTTCACTACCAGGAAATTTAAGTTTCAGTTTCAAGGTTTCAAAGCGTGCGGACTGATCCATATAATAACCTTCACCATGTCTGCTTAAAACAGATACACACACACACACACACACACACACACACACACACACACACACATATATATATATATACATATTATATATATATATATATATATATACAGAGAGAGAGAGAGAGAGAGAGAGAGAGAACTCAGAACTCAAAACGTTTTTTATTCAAGGATTAAGATTTTAAGCATGGCCCATTCTTCCAATCTGTCCTTGCTAATATACATCAGTTACAATAGCAGATATATTTAATGGAAAGGGGAGAAAGAGAGAGAGAAAGAAAAGTCCTGCAGAAAGATATGATAAAGAACACACACACACACACATACATACACACACACACTCAGATTGACTGATGGATAAGAGAGAGAGAGAGAGAGAGAGGGGGGGGAGGGGAAGAGAAACAGTATCGACAAGCGGATGACTAAAGCCACATTGTTGTTATCAAATCCACGTACGACAGTTGTAATTAATACTAAAACGACTACTACCATCACCTCTTTAATCACTTATACAACAGCGATTGTCACTACCATGATAGAATGAAATGAATATATTCATGCATGCACACAATTAGAAGAAAATGAAAGAAATGCAAACAAGCAAACAAAACAAAGTGAATGAAAAGCAAATAGGACAGAATAAGAACAAGACCAAAAACAAGAACAAGGAGAAACAATAAAAACGGATCCAATAAGTTAGACATATAAATGCCCTCATTGTTACTGCCAACGGTTCGCTTCTATATCTGAGTCATTTATGGCGGGAAGGATAAAAGATATGTATGGAGATTTAACTTGAAAGTAGGTAGAGAAATGCTCGTTTGTTTGTGTACAGGGAGTGAGTTCCATACGGATGCACCTGAAAATACAAAACTTGTTTGTTACATATCAATGCGGGTTGCGTGGTAAAATGTACTTGTTCGAGCCGTATCGGCATGAGGCTCGGGTAAGCAAACGTAGATATTGTGGTGCCAAGTTATTGTAGACTTTGTACACAAGTAACGCTTTGTTGAATACTATCTGTTTTTGCAATGGATGGGTGTTTATAGTCTGGCTTGTTTTTCAAAAGTTGACAATGAAGGATCTGGCAAAATTATCTGGTTGCTCTCTTGTGTAGGGAATTTAGCTTCTTAAGATGAACATCTGCAGCACAGCTCCAGACTACAGATGCGTAATTAACGTGAGAAAGACAATGTTTATGTAAGGCTTGAGCTGATTAAGTAAATAATAATAATAATAATAATAAAAAGACTGCGTGCCAACCTTTTGCAGACAGAGTTAATGTGTGATTGCCATTTCAGTTCATCATTTTTTTGACTCCCAACTGAGACACGGTGTTCGTGGATTTGTTCAATGGAGTTGTCATCGACATTCAAAGTGAGGACAAATGGATTTTTTAAAATGTTTTTGTCTTGGTGTGAGAATCATACTCTTTGTTATGTTTTTTTGAGATGAAACGCGCCAAAGAGTTGGATTTCCCCCATTAGCGAGAGAGAGAGATGTTTCAATTTCTCAAGGAGGCGTCACTGTGTTCGCACAAATCAATATACGCTACACCACATCTGTTGGGCAAACACCTGACCAGCAGCAGAACCCAGCGCGCTGTCAGGCCTTGAGGGCATTGCACATAATAATAATTATTTGTATGCTTCAGTACACTTATTAGAAAGGGTTTCTACTACAAAATTTTGCCAGAGGACAACACTGTTCTTGCCATGGGTTCTTTTTTCAGTGCGCCAAGTGCGGGCTGCACACGGGACCTCGGTTTCTCGTCTCATCCGAATGCTTAGTTTCAGTTTCAGTTTCAGTAGCTCAAGGAGGCGTCACTGCGTTCGGACAAATCCATATACGCTACACCACATCTGCCAAGCAGATGCCTGACCAGCAGCGTAACCCAACGCGCTTAGTCAGGCCTTGAGAAAAAAAGAAAAGAAAAAGAAAAGAGTGGTAACTCTCTCCATTCACAAGGTACATAACTTCAAGTCAATGCTGCTTGTGCTACTGATTCAGCTGGCACACAGGTCAATAAAAGGTACATTGGAACAAACCCAGACACTTCCACTTCCGAATGCTTAGTTTCATTCTCCAGTGAAACGTGGGAGAAAGGGTGAGAGCTATTACATTTTCGTCGCATAAATAGAGCTCGCTGGTCAGGCTATTCCAGTCTGCTCTCACACTCACTCAGTCACTCATTCCCTTGACCGCTGGGATCGTTGGGGGGACATGAGGAAGATGCCATAGCTGGCCACGCCGTTCTGTTGGCAGCTGTCGTGAGGAGATCTGGCATCGTCATTTTGGTCCATTCCTTGACGTTGTCGGACCAGCTCTATCTCTGCCGCCCCCGTCTGCGCCCTCCCTCTACAGTCCCTTGCAGGATGGTTTTGGAGAGGGTGTTATGTCGTATGACGTGACCAAACAAGCCATCTTCTGTCGTTTGACAGTCGCCAGCAGTGGTTCTTGGGGCCCAACAAGGTTGCTGACCAGGTTCCGCACATAGTCATTGGTCTTGTGCTCCTTGTAGGAGATGTGTAGTCTGCTCTAGGTTTATGTAAAACATTAAGATGGGATGAAAAAAAGTAAATACTTTCAAATACGATGTGATAAATGACAGGTATAAGGCAAATGACTGAGGTAAAGTAAGAATAAAAGTGAGCCACGTTTAGCAAACTCACACATGCGTGCAAATGTCACACAATCGCGCTCACATACGCACACTGAACGTAGCTGCAAAACAAGAGAAACTTGAGTTGTGTTTTAACTGCAGTCACAGAAACACATTCTTTCCCAAAATGTTACAGGCTAATTCAAACCTAGCTTTTGATAACATGGGAGGTCACTATAGAAACAGGGCAAAATGGAGAACGCTGGAACGATGGGTGGTTAAAATCTAGTGTCACTAACTTCTCAGTTGTTGATATGACAGTGCATATAAAGCATATAATTTGGTTTAAAAGGTATGAATACAATACATTTAAAGAATATATGTAAAAATAAAAAAAATAAAAAAAAGAGAAAAGAAGCACAAGTAAAGTATTTGAATTGCTAAATTGTTAAATAAATAAAAACAGATGAATAAGCAAATAAATAAAAATAAATACGTAAGCAAACAACCACAAACAAGCAAACAAACAAAACGAACACCAATTCTACTGTTCAGTGTCCACTCTGCGATTGTAACTGATTGTGAGGCAATACCGAATGTGTTTCATATGATGTATTAGGGTACTGCATGAAGTATATCACATTTCCAAGTGTACCCCCTGCAGGGCTTCCTCAAAGAAAAAAACAACTCTTGTCTAGTCTTTGTCTTGACTGTTGACCATTGATTTTCAGTTTCAGTCTCAGTTTTCTCAAGAAAGCGTCACTGTATTCGTACAAATTCTTAGCTACGCCCCATCTGCTAGGCAGATGCCTGACAGCAGAATAACCCAACGTGCAATGACTATGTCTGTTGGTTATCGACTGTTTTTATTAATTTTTCAAATGATAACCGTTATTGTATCCTGCACACTCCAAAAGGTGCAAATGGGTGATCATACTCTTTGAATCTTTTTGGGGACTGGCCTTACTGGGAATTGAGAATTGTCATTTAAAGATTCAATACACAAGAAGAAGAAGAAGAAGAAGAGGAACTGACTGTAATAGGGTGCAGTGTGCCTGCACTGAGGTAACTTGATGTGTCACCTACACATCCACCCTGTCTCTGATTCTCCCCCCCACACGCACGCACGCACACACACACACACACACACACACACACACACACACATATATATATATATATATTTTTTTAATATTTTTTTTACAAGACAAATAAAAGCCACTCCACTCGAGAGAATTCAAACTGAAATAGATGAAATCGGGACTAAGTTAGCTGTGGGTTACTTGAATTCACGATTGCTTGCAAACTGGAAACACTGCACCCCCTCCCCCACCCTTCCTGCCTTTCCCCTCCCCTCTGTGTCGCTCTGAACAGCTCTTATGGTCTGTGACTAATCATACAAAGAACACTCAAAATATTTAGTAAGCCCTATTGCTGTTTCTATGGACTGGTCTGGCTGCAAACATCAATCATGCTATATTATACATATACACACGGCCACGAAGGCAATAGTAGA
>NC_134894.1:22205763-22248263 GCF_041734735.1 Babylonia areolata | reverse complement strand
AAATAACTTAATTCGAATTGTTTACTAAGTTGGACTGGAAAATCAATCTGATCTAAGTCATTCGGATGAGACAATAAACCGAGGTCCCGTGTGTAGCGTGCACTTGGCGCACCGAACAAGAAAGAATATGGCGATAAAAGTGTTGTCCTCTGGCAAAAAATTCTTTAGAAGAAATCCATTTTGATAAGTATAGATACACAAATATGTATGCATGAACTCAAGGACCGACAAGCGCGTTGGGTTATGCTGCTGTCAGGCATCTGCCGAGCAGATGTGGTTAGCGTATATGGATTTGTTCGAACGCAGTGACGCCTCCTTGAGAAACTGAAAACTGAAAATGCTGTCGTATTCTCAAGACCCCACAGGGAACAAAAGGATTAGATTGAAGGACTAACCGATGCACACACACACACACACACACACACACACACACACACTGACACACATGCACACACACACACACACAGCACACACACACACACACACACACACACACACACACACACACACACACACACACGCACACACACACTGACACACAACACACACACACACACACACACACACACACATCATGTACACGCACACACTCATACTGCGAAACTCAGACGCACATGTAAGTTGGAATTGTTAAACATTCACCTGCGTAGTAGTCACACTTATAGACTAAATCAGCCTCTAAAGCGTTTCAATGGCAGCTGGTATAATACTTAGTTGCACATGAGAGTAAAAGAGTCAAAACAATGCGGACAAAATAGCTATGATGAAGCACTATCACTACTCTGTGACACTTTCATTTCGGGGATTCTTCTTTAACTTCATTTCGATTCTTCTTTTGAAAACACGACAGACAGCCCTTTTAACACACACACAGGCGGAAAGTATGTTAAAAGGGGAGTATCTAGTGCATTATAAACATAATAATAGCAATAATAATAAAATAAAAGTGTGCACAGCTATTTCCGTCTGTTTCATCGTCTGTGATTGAATCCGGCTGTGACGCTATCCGAGAAAATAATTAACCATAGAATTATTATAATAATAATAATTATAATAATGGTATTTATATAGCGCTGAATCTTGTGCAGAGACAAATCAAAGCGCTTATTTATGAGAAAATGGACTTTTTAGCTGTCGTGGAAATTGTTGGCGAAACATCGATCGACAATCAACACAGTGCTAAAATGGGAAGCTTTTAAAGACAGCAGAAAATCCAAGGAAAATCGAGGCCAGGGCTGACTCAAGGACAGATCGGAGGTTGATTCAGATCATTGTGAAAAACAATCTTAGAAAGCCTATGGAAGAACTCTCAGATCCATTTTAATTAGGTGAATTGTTTAAGAATTGGAAACATCAACAGTGAAGAGAAGTCTGAACGAATTTCCTTACAAAAGGAGAGTTGTTGGCGGAAAAGAAAAGGAAAAAAAAGAAAGAAAAAGGAAAAAGAAAAAAAAAAGAAAAAAAAGGAAAAAAAAGAAAGAAAAAAGAAAAAGAAAGAAAAAAGAAAAAAAAAAAAGAGAAAAAAGAAAGAAAGAAAAAAGAAAAAAGAAAAAAAGAAAGGAAAAAAAGAAGAAGAAAAAAAAAAAAAAACCAAAAAACCAAAATAAAACAACAAAAAAATCTCCGAGAAGAAGGATCTCGCAAAATAACAAAAGCGTATGGTGTAGATCTACACTGCACAAGACAGTAGATCAGTATTGGAAACAAAGTGATATTTCTCTGACTAAACTCAGGTGATGTTCGGCAAAGACAAGAATGTGTAGGCCATCAGTGTCACGTTACAGCAGTGTCCTGACTGGCACCACACACCGACTTGATGTGCGAGTCATGCACTAAAGGGAGGTAACATTGATCGATCGGTTGTGATAACGCGGCTCAGGTTAATTCCCCTACACAATCAGGGTTGAGTTGGGGAAAATGCTTTTTTTTTTGTTTTTGTTTTTTTTGTTTTTGGTTGTTGCTATTGTTTGGTTTGTTTTTCATTCAGCCCTCGAAAGGCTTAAAAAGGGAAAAAAGGAAAAGCAAACAAACAAATAACAACAAAAACAACAGAGAGAGAGAGAGAGAGAAAAAAGTAAATAGATATATAAAAACAGTATAAACCATGGCTACACAAGGAGACATTCACAACATTTTGTGTACTTGAAATTCATTTCACCTGTGTTGTGTTCCACACACATCGCTCTGTCCCATCACACCGAACTGACCAAAATGAACGCATGCAGTGCTAACTTCATTTTTTAAGCTATCGAAAAAGGACGAAAAGAACGCCGGCTATACATATTACGTAATTGTGAAAAATGTTATCATTTACTTCCTTCTTATGTCCATAATGATTATGTATTATTTTTTAGTATGTTCCTATCAGCAATCTCATTAAAAAAAAAAGTGTATATAATAGCAAAAGCTCACAATATATGTGTTCCGCTGAATATGTTTTTCACATCGACCACAGCATGGGAGCAACCAGTGATATAGAAAGAACATCACAAGTGACCGCCACACACTCACACAAGCAAACAACTGCATAGCCTGACAGCTGCTGACGGGATGATGATAGCGTGGATTTCCATATCCGTGCGTATCTTCGTGCTGATCGTCATCGATTTATTGATCTCAGTCACGTGTTCTGCTGAATGTTGGATTCATCAAGGGGCGGTAACTCAAGTCGATTTTTACAGGTCAGGTAACGGGCAATGTTACAACAGGATTTTAAAAAGATTTTTGTTGTTGTTGTTGTTGTTGTTGTTGTAATTCTATTTCATTATCATTAAAAAAAAATGGACCCCTCTCCCTCTGAATATAATCATGTTTATATGCGCGTGTATGTGGACAGTGTGGCCTGTGTGTATTCATTCAAGTTAATGTTTCATAAACAACTGTGGCCAGTTGTCATGTTCTTGTGACAAATTCTGCTCTGTTGAACATGGGAGTACTCATAGATAACAAGTGTAATATCTGCAAAGATATCAAAAAAAGAAAAAAAAGAAAGAAGAAGAAGAAAAAAAAGAGATACGGTTCTCCATTATGCATGGGGGGAAGGGAGGGTGGGTGTGTGTTCATGTAATCATTGGGGACAGATTTTGTGAGACATTTGAAAGAAAAATGTTTCCATTGTGAAAGACTTACTTATGATACTCTAGGCTTTTTCGACATAAAAATAAGATGGATATTTCACACATATTTTATAAGTAGCTAAATTCTATGTACACAAATGTAGAATCAAAGTAAAGCCGATATTATACATGTTCTCAAATGATCTTAAGCAGGCATATGTGGTAGACAAGTATGTTTCTGACATAGCTACAGAACATAACAGGTCTGTGCAAAAATAGACACTACATCTATGTTTAGTACAAGAATAAGCTACTCCATGTAACAATGGAATTAATACGTTCTTGAATATGAATTGTTCTGCCTACATTATGTTGTGGAATTGTAAATGTTCAGAACATCATCATGTCTTTACCTCTTGATGAATATAAAGTATATAAATTTTGTATCTATAACCTTTGTCTGAATAAAAATGTTGAGGAAAAAAAAACAAATAATGGGACACCAATCTGAATGTACTTTGGAAAATAGTTCTACAAAGATTGATCTCATTCATCTAGAATATTTTATTGTAAAAAAAAAAAAAAAAAAAAAAAAAATTAGTAAAGGCACTGTTGAAAAGCTATGGTGTTTTGATCTCCGAGTAAGGTCTAACACTGTCTCCATTCACCCAAGTGGTCAACAGAGCGCAAGAGAGTTTCGTGCTTACATGGTTTATAGAGGCGTGTCACATGACCTGTTCTCTCGAAGTTGATTGGCTCTCCGATATTTCGAGCAACAAAGGCGATCGATGAATGTGACGTCAATTGCTCTATTTTCCTCACACACACACACACACACACACACACACACACACAATTTTCGGTTTGACAAAACACTCGGTTTGTGATGGTGACCAGTAAACAAAATAGAGCATGGTTTTTTTTGCCCAAGTATTTTAAAGAGAATAACTATTCTGCAGGTGAGTTTTGTAAAGTTATTTCTGACGAGATTCTTATGGTCGAACTTTCACAGGCATTAGTTCATAGCCCTATTTCTACATTCCTTTAATGTACTTCAGAATTGTGTTTATGGTTTCTGATCATCATTATCACTACTGAATTGTTACTGTTAAATGTAATTGCATGTTAGTTATGCATTTATTTTATTTTATTTTATTTATTTATTTATTTAAAAAAAAGAGAAAGTTTTCTGCCTTTTCTGTTTTCCTCTTCCCTCTCTCCTCCGCTTCGCCCCCCCCCTTTTTTTAATCAAGTTTTTTATATTTTTTTAAATCGTCTAATATCACTGATAGTGAAAAGACGCTAAACTAAAGAACGAACACACACACACACACACACACACACACACACACACACACACACACACACATACTTGTCACTGACGCAACAGTCAGAAATGCCAGCGCTACTCGTTCAAATTCCTCCTTCCCCACTCAACCAGTGTAAATAAAGTCAGCCAGTCTCATTGTCAACTACCCCGCACAGCAAAGCGGGTAGGTGAATACAGATAGATCTCCGTGAAGTCTCAATCCCCTCCACAGGAAGCAATAGGGTGTGCCGGCTCCGTGGGAAACGACACTTGGCCGGGGACCAGAATAGGAAGAAAAGAAAGGAAGAAAGGAAGGAAGGAAGTGACAGCGAAGGTTCCACTTTCCCCCCAACCCTCCCAGCAGTGAGACTTGGGACCAGACAGCGGCGCCAGCGTTACAAGGGACGACACCACTGAAGTCAGTGTCAGTGTCAGTGTCAGTGTCAGGGACGTGAAGGGACAACAGTCAGTGCCGCCCGGTGTCAACAGAAGAAAAGGGCGAAAGTCAGTGTCAGTGTCAGTGACGAGAGGGGACGACACGCTGAGGTGTCAGTGTTTGTGTCAGGGCGTGAAGACTGAAGTCAGTGCTATTGTCAGGACGAGAAAGAGCGACACATTGAAGTCAGTGCCATTGTCAGGACGAGAAGGGACGATACAGTGAAGTCAGTGCCATTGTCAGGACGTGAAGGGACGATACAGTGAAGTCAGTGCCATTGTCAGGACGTGAAGGGACGACACATTGAAGTCAGTGCCATTGTCAGGACGTGAAGGGACGACACATTGAAGTCAGTGCCATTGTCAGGACGTGAAGGGACGACACATTGAAGTCAGTGCCATTGTCAGGACGTGAAGGGACGATACAGTGAAGTCAGTGCCATTGTCAGGACGTGAAGGGACGATACAGTGAAGTCAGTGCCATTGTCAGGACGTGAAGGGACGATACAGTGAAGTCAGTGCCATTGTCAGGACGTGAAGGGACGACACATTGAAGTCAGTGCCATTGTCAGGACGTGAAGGGACGACACACTGAAGTCAGTGCCATTGTCAGGACGTGAAGGGACGATACAGTGAAGTCAGTGCCATTGTCAGGACGTGAAGGGACGATACAGTGAAGTCAGTGCCCTTGTCAGGACGTGAAGGGACGACACATTGAAGTCAGTGCCATTGTCAGGACGTGAAGGGACGATACAGTGAAGTCAGTGCCATTGTCAGGACGTGAAAGGACGACACATTGAAGTCAGTGCCATTGTCAGGACGTGAAGGGACGATACAGTGAAGTCAGTGCCATTGTCAGGACGTGAAGGGACGACACATTGAAGTCAGTGCCATTGTCAGGACGTGAAGGGACGATACAGTGATGTCAGTGCCATTGTCAGACGTGAAAGGACGACACATTGAAGTCAGTGCCATTGTCAGGACGTGAAGGGACGACACATTGAAGTCAGTGCCATTGTCAGGACGTGAAGGGACGACACATTGAAGTCAGTGCCATTGTCAGGACGTGAAGGGACGACACATTGAAGTCAGTGCCAGTGTCAGGACGTGAAGGGACGACAGTCAGTGTCAGTGTCCAGAAGCAGCTATGGGACTCAGGAGTCGTGTCCGACGGTTGGTGAATGTGTGTGGCAGGGTGAGTCCTGGTGTGTGAATGTGTGTGTGTGTTAGGGTGAGTCCTGATGTGTGTGTGTGGCAGTGTGAGTCCTGGTGTGTGAATGTGTGTGTCAGGGTGAGTCCTGGTGTGTGAATGTGTGTGTGTGTCAGGGTGAGTCCTGGTGTGTGAATGTGTGTGGCAGGTTGAGTCCTGGTGTGTAAATGTGTGTGTCAGGGTGAGTCCTGGTGTGTGAATGTGTGTGGCAGGGTGAGTCCTGATGTGTGTGTGTGACAGTGTGAGTCCTGGTGTGTGAATGTGTGTGGCAGTGTGAGTCCTGGTGTGTGAATGTGTGTGTGTGTCAGTGTCAGTCAGACTCGTAAAACCCCACCACCGGTCGATCGATGTAGAAGTGAACTAATGTGAGAGTGGTGGCCCACAACGAAGGCAGAAAGAGTAGCCTTTCCATCAAACCAATGACTGCCACCAAACGTGTACAGAATACTGATTATCCCCCATAGGTTCTATCGGCCAAAGTCAGTCCCCAAGCTGAACCACCCTGGGACACAAGTCAGTGATTCAGTTTAATATTTCAAAATGATATTTTAACAAAAATAACGTATTTAACGAACAATAGAAAACAATAATATTAACAGGTTTTAATTTTTCCCTAAAGCGTTCAAGTACACACACAAACGCACACGTAATGCCCCCCCCCCACCCCCCCAGGCCCCCCCTGCCCCCAATGCCCACAAAAAAAATAAAATAAAAAAAAATAAACCAAACCAAACAACAACAGATAGATCGCAAGATAACTCATTCAGCAAGAGCAAAGAAAACCTTCAGTACACATAATAAAAATGTTCGCAATGAACCGGAACTGACAAAATGAAAAGACTTGATGAGAAAATACCGGAGACGTTTTTCTATATATGTATGTATGTATGTATGTATGTATGTTATAATGATGATGATATAAATGATATATTCATATAAATAATTTGTCCCTAAATTTATCTATCTCTGTGTGTGTGTGTGTGTGTGTGTGTGTGTGTGTGTGTGTGTGTGTGTATAATCAAGAGACAAAATTATTTATTGTTACGGTTGTGAATAATTGTCCATTGACTTGAAGGTGTTGGTTTTTATCTTATTTTATTTATTTATTTAAAAAAAAAGTATACATATACACAGGTAAATGGCAGTGACATTCTTGTCACCAAGACTGATAATTATGTTCGTTCCAGTCAAACAAGTTCACACAAGTCGTTGTGCCTAGTAATTGGCAGTCTGATTCAAACCCTCCACCGTTCTCATGCTTTTCTCGTTTTATGTTCTTTCATTCTACACACAGACACAGACAAAAACACACAGTCACACACACACACACGCGCGCGCGCGCACACACACACACACACACACACCTTTGAGACAGCACAAAACACCCAAACCAAGTCTCACAGGAAAAAGGCATAATATGTGAACCTGATTTGAATGTCTTTTGTCCTGTCTCTCGGGTGGCGTTGAAAGGGCTCTTGTGTGTAGAACTGTGTGTCTCACCGTGTGTGTGTGTGTGTGTGTGTGTGTGTGTGTGTGTGTGTGTGTGTGTGTGTGTGTGTGTGTGTGTGTGTGTGTGTGTGTGTTTGAAATGCTATTGTATGTAAAACCGTGTGTTTCACCGTGTTTTATTTTGTTGTTTTTGTTTTTGGTGTGTGTGTGTGTGTGTGTGTGTGTGTGTGTGTGTGTGTGGAAAAGGCTCTTGTATGTAGAACCGCGCGCGCGCACGGCGTGTGTGTGTGTGTGTGTGTGTGTGTGTGTGTGTAGTAGTAGTTCTACATACAAGAGCCTTTTCCACACACACACACACACACACACACACACATACAAGAGCCTTTTCCACACACACACACACACACACACACACACACACACCAAAAACAAAAACAAAAAAATAAAACACGGTGAAACACACGGTTTTACATACAATAGCATCGATCTCGATGGACACACCACCAGTAGTAGTAGTAGTAGTAGTAGTGGCCAGAGTCATCATATTATGTTTTACGTGTCGAAGTAACATTAGATGAGAGGAGTGATGGTAGAGGAATAAAATGCATATAAACCCTAACATGTGTGTGTGTGTGTGTGTGTGTGTGTGTGTGTGAGTGTGTGTGTGTGTGTAATGTGTGAGAGAGAGAAAGAGACAGAGAGAGACACAGAGAGAGAGAGTTGAAAAAAGAAAGAAAGGCTTGAGAAAGGCTTGTAAAATGCAAACTGGAAGATTAAGTATGTAATTCAGAGCCTTAATGGTAGCAGCGAGTTCAGCTGTGAATACCGATGGATTTACAACAATAGAATGTGTGTGTGTGTGTGTGTGTGTGTGTGTGTGTGAACCCTCGCTCTTTTCTCTAAGTCATAGTCGAATTTGACCGAGCATAGCAGCCCATCTGGTGATGTTTTCTTGAATGTTAACGCTTCATGATTTATATATCTGCATGCGGTTATTTGTACTCTTGTATGCCGATGACAAATTTTTACTTTCTGAAGGATGACAGCAGTCTCTCAATGTCTTTCATAAATATTGTTTAAAATGGAAACAAGAGGTTAATGTAAAGAGACCTAAAGTGATAATATTTAATTCTTAAAAAAAAAAAAGCAAAAAAAAAAGCAAAAGACTGCTTTTAAATTCGATGCTGCATGTTTGGATGTTGTCGTTTCTTTTGAATATCTTCGATTCGAGTTTGATAGAAACGACACTTTAAAAAAAAAATTCTATAAAACTATAAAACAAACAGAAGAAAAAGTGAAAAAAAAAAGAAAAGAAAAGAAGAAGAAGAAGAAGAAAAAAGAGAGAGAGAAAAAAAAAAAAAAAAGAGAACAGACTCAAAAAGCTGTTTTCGTTACTTCAGTCAGCCAGAAATCAATATTTGCCTGTATACATTGTTCTTAACATGTACTAGTCTGTGATTGTTCCTATTTTGTTATATAGTGCAGATATATGGGGTTATGGAAATGTAGATGTACTTGAAAAATTAGAACTGACATTTTCGAAACGCTTGTTCAGATGTAATAGGGATACTATAACAAAATGATTTATGGGGAAAATGGTATTTACCCAATTGGTGTGTTAATGAAAATGAAATATTTTCGATTCTGGACTGGCTTAGTGTTATCAAACGCAGACAAATATTCAGGATAAAAAACCTTGATACTTGATTTATATGAAAATTTTTTTTTCCCCTTTAAAATGGATGAGTAAATCAGACAAATTTTTAAAATAGAAACAGGGTGTGGCAGTGTGTTGGGAAGCTCAATCATTCTTATATAAAGTCTCTTTCTGCAAGAATGCCAATATAACGTTGGAAGATAATTTCAAGAATTCACTGAGACAGGATGTAGAAGCGAGTACTATATGTTTGTTCTATCGCAATCTTAAACGGAAGCAAAAATACACAAGTCAAACGCCTTGACCAGTACGTTATCAGCTTCTTCAAATTTCGGAAGGCGCAAGTTAATTAAATTTGCAAATGTTGTGTCGATACTTTTTTTTTGGATGTTTGTATTTTGTCAGCTTCTATGGGACGCTGTTTTCTTTTTGGAAATGTTGAAGTGGGCATGGGATCATTATTTTGTAGGGATCCTCCATACTCCAATCAGAGTGAAAGGATACTTAAAACTCGAAAGTTTATTACTGCGTGTGAACGACTGGTGCGAAAGCGCTTTGATTTGTCTCTGCACAAGAATCAGCGCTATTATTTGTATTTCTTTTTATCACAACAGATTTCCCTGTGTGAAATTCGGGCTGCTCTCCCCAGGGAGAGCGCGTCGCTACACTACAGCGCCACCCAATTTTTTTTTTTTTTTCCCTGCGTGCAGTTTTAATTGTTTTTTTCCTATCGAAGTGGAATTTTTCTACAGAATTTTGCCAGGAACAACCCTTTTGTTGCCGTGGGTTTTTTTACGTGCGCAAGTACATGCTGCACACGGGTCCTCGGTTTATCGTCTCATCCGAATGACTAATATTATTATTATTATTGTTATTATTATTATTATTATTATTATTATAAGCAGATGTAGACATACATTATGTATGTCTTCAGTTCAGTTCTAGCCCGGAAAGATCAAACGAGAAGAGATGAATACGACAGCATTAGAACTTCACGGTCCAGTGGAGAGATTGAAGTCTGCCGTCCCGGTAATGCGTCATTGCTGGTGCCCTGGGGTAGTGGGTAGGGCCTTACCTCGCTCAGCCTAGAAAGCTGTGAACATTCTGCACTTGGCTTAAAGTGGTGTGCCTGCAGCGGAATGCATGGACACAACACGTTCAATGAGTCATAAATCTTTTAAAGGCGGACCCCTGTATTTACAGCTTGAGAGCAAACACAGATTTTTCCCATGACACCTGTACCCCTGAACCAACCAACTGACACACACACACACACACACACAATATATATATATATATATCATAAGTAATAGCACACGTTTATTAAGACTCTGCAGCAGTCGCGGTTGTTAACGAATGTGTGACTGTCCACGTTCTTTGCATGAGCATAGAGACAGGTGATGTAGTCTTTTTGACCTTCACAGTAGTTTCAGTTTCTCAAGGAGGTGTCACTCAGTTCGGACAAATCCATATACTCTACACCGCAACTGCTAGGCAGATGCCCGACCAGCAGCATGAGCCAACGCTCTTAGTCAAGTCTTGAGTGCATGCATATATTTGTATTTGTATTTCTTTTTATCACAATAGATTTCTCTGTGAAATTCGGGCTGCTCGCCCCAGGGAGAGCGCGTCGCTACACTACAGCGCCACCCATTTTTTTGTATTTTTTCCTGCGTGCAGTTTTAATTGTTTTTCCTTTCGAAGTGGATTTTTCTACAGAATTTTGCCAGGAACAACCCTTTTGTTGCCGTGGGTTCTTTTACGTGCGCTAAGTGCATGCTGCTTACGGGATATCGGTTTATCGTATCATCTGAATGACTAGCGTCCAGACCACCACTCAAGGTCTAGCGGAGAGGTAGAAAATATCGGCGGCTGAGCCGATTCTCTCGCTTCCTAGGCAGACGCGTTAATTCTAGGACGCGCTACTTCTGTATATATTTGTATACCTGTCAGAGTGGATTTCTTCTCCTGAATTTTGCCAGAGGATAGCACGTATGTTGCACTGGGTTGTTTTTTTCAGTACGCTTAGTGCATTCTGCGCACGGGACCTCGGTTTATCGTCTAATCAAAATGATGAGACGCTCAGTTTGATTTTCCAGCCAAACTCGGGAGAAAGGAGCGAGAGCGGGATTCGAACCCGGACTCTCACGGACACTGTATTGGCAGATAAGCGTCTTAACCATTCTGACGCCTTTCTTCGTGCCTTAATGAATACACAATAATACCCGTTCCACCGATAAAAGCTATAGAATCTTAGATCGTACAGATAGACAACGTTTTTTTTCCCCCACTCATTGGCTTGTAATCACAAACACACACACACGCACACACACACACACACATACACAAACATGTACGCGCGCGCGCACGTGCGCGCACACTCAATGAAAATAAACACACACGCACACACACACACACAATGAAAGTACACACACACACACACACACACACACACACACACACACACACACACACACATGTCCAGACTGCCATACTTGCAAGATAAACATATTAGAGGAGTGGTGGTGTGAATACACTTTATCTTTACTAAAGCGTGAAGACACTGAGAAAAACCTTGACGACAACAACACAAAGAAAGCTTTTGAATTAAGATTACAAAAGACTTGACTAAACATGAACAAAATAACGTCAGTACAATTCAGGACAAAGGCTGCAACTGTCTCACACAGGAAAAAGACATCGTAAAAAGACTGAGAACTGCTCCTAACTCTACAACAAACAGAGCAAAGAAGATGCAAGTGTTCAAAGAGTACAAGATTCATAAAATGAGAATGATTTTCCAATACTTTGTGAGGAGCCATTCTTTTCTTTTCTTTCTCCAGCTAACGAAATCGTTACAAGTACCCGTGAAAATTAAACTTGTCGGCCATGTCTGCCATTTGTGATAATTTCAAGAGTAAATCGTTTATTAATACAAAAAATAAAACAGGGCTGTGAACATCGCCCTGCTTGACACCAGTAGTACAGTTTATAATTGAAGTTGATTTCTGTTTTCATACGTGCTCTTTCATTATTGTGCTTGCTCTTGATACATTTACACACTTCTAAGTTATTGCGATTTTTCATCAAAATGGTCAATGATAAATTTTGGCTAATTGAATCAAATGCTTTTTCAAAGTCTAAGAAATCATTGTAAAAGCTTTCGGCTTGCAACCAATTATTTCTAAACCGAAGCGAAGAAGCTGAACATGTGACCAATAATAGAATATACCTTTTAAAATCCTGCTTGGATACCCTTAGAAATGTCATTTGTTTGAGACCCAGACTACTGTTCACGATATTGCTAAAATGTTTACTGCTGGCGTTACACAGAGCAATGCCTCTATAATTAACAGCGTTATCTTCATATCTTTTATCATATAATGGCAAGATTACAGATTCATACATTAGGATATACCTTTTATCAAAATGTACATCGAAGAATTGGGGAAAAAAATCAGCAGTTTGATCACAAGGTGTTCTCCTCCAATTACTCTGTATGGTCTTAGAGCTGTTCTAGTTAGAGAGAGAGAGAGAGAGAGAGAGAGAGAGAGAGAGAGAGAGAGAGAGAGAGAGAGAGAGAGACGGACAGACAGACAGACAGAGACTGAGAGACAGACAGAAAGAGCTATTGAGACAGACAGAGAAAGGAGGAGAGACTAACAACTGTTTCTCTCTGTTGCAGTGTACCGGCTCCAAGAGGAAGAAAGTGTTGGCTGGAGTTGTGGGTTTGAGCATCCTCTGTTATTTTGCGATAACTGCGACCGGTGTATTTCCTGGGGTCAGCAACTTGACTGCTAGTGTGAACCGTGCCCCTCCCCAGCCCCAGAGGAAGATGCTGGTCTACGTGTGCTTGGAGGAGCAGGGGTGTGCCGGCTGGGGGGACCGACAGCGATCCATCAACAGCATGTTTCTTCTGGCACTGGTGACCAACCGTCGCTTCGGCATCTTGCTGCAGACCCCGTGTGACATCAGAAACTTCTACACGCCCAACACCTATGACTGGAGCATGGACTGGGAAGATATTGAAGGAAGAAGTAAACGCCTTATCCATCCCGACAGAGATCTCCCTGTTTCAGACATCAACCAGAAATACTCGGAAGATGTTCTCTTTGCCCGCGTGAATTCAGAATGCTTCAAAAAGATCAAGTCCAGTCCACACTACAAAGCACTTTTGCCGACTTGGGCAAAGAGAAGCTACACAAATTACTTCCACGATGCTTGGAACATCTTGATGAAACCTTCCCCCAAGGTGCAACAACGTCTGGACCAGTTCCTGACGTCAGTAAACTTCTACAACAGAACTAAACCCCTGGTGGGTGTGCACATGAGAATGGGCAGGAACCCTACCAACCCCCTGGAGAAATTCGTGTTCAACAACGTGTCCAGTCTGGGTCCCTTGTGGCTTCGCCTGGATGAGTACGTCAAGAACGGCAGCCAGCTGTTCGTGGCCTCCGACAGCCAGGAAGTGAGAGACATCTCCAGAAAGCGCTTCGGCAACGCCCACCATGACACGGGTGGTGTCATCATGCACGTGGGTAAGCAAAGGAACGACGCCAGAGCTTGCCAAGGCTTTGAGGATGCCGTCGTAGACCAGCTCATTCTTTCTTATTGTGACATTCTGTTCATCTCCAGGGGAGGTTTTGCCACCAGGGCTGCAGCAATGGGCGGCCGTGTGAAAAGAATGATCGTCTTTAATAAAGGAAAATTCAATTAGATCTACCTTTCAGAGAGAGAGAGAGAGAGAGAGAGAGAGAGAGAGAGAGAGAGAGAGAGGCGTAGCTGTTGCCTTTCACGTGCCAACGCAACTTTCACGTGCCAACGCAACCTCTAAATTCTGACTTTCTGCAAGAAACAAATATTTGTAAATCTGCATTTGTAGAGATAAGACGTATAGTTCTATCCGTAAATATTTAACCACTGAAGCAGCCAAAACCCTTGCCTGTGCTTTTGTATTATCAAACCTGGACTATTTCAACTCACTCCTTTCTAACTGTCCACAGTATATTCTTTATAAGCTACAAAAGGTACAGAATTCCCCAGCAAAGCTCGTTCTTCGAGCGAAAAATTATGATGATCCTCAACCACTCCTTCAAGAACTTCACTGGCTCCCAGTCCAAGCACGGATTGAATATAAGCTTGCAACGCTCTGTCATAATTTTTTCACTGGCTCATCCCCTGCTTACGTCCATGACCTTCTGTCTGTCTACACACCTTCTAGACAATTGCGCCCATCCTCTGACTCTCGTTTTCTGTCTGCCCCCAGAATTAGAACTGAAACGTCTGGTGAAAGAGGTTTCTCTTACAATGCTCCAAAAGTGTGGAATTGTCTCCCTTTCACTATTCGTCATATAGAAACTGCCCCACCTTTAAAAAAAGCTCTTAAAACCTGTCTGTTCCAGCATAATAACTGAATCCCTTCCTTTTTACCCACTGTTTTTCTGTTTCCATCCAGGTGTTTTACAGTGAATTAAATTTTTTTTTTTTTATCAATGATGATGAATATGTATTATGTGTTTTTTATCTCTATTTTTTTCTCTTAAAACTTTTAAGTTCATGCTGCATGCTGTAACAGTATGAATCTTATTTGAGCGCACGCGCGTGCGTGTGTATGCGTGTGTGTATGTTTTGTGTTGTGTTGTGTGTGTGTGTGTGTGTGTGTGTGTGTGTGTGTGTGTGTGTGTGTGTGTGTGTGTGAGAGATTCGGACATGTGTGTATACACATGCATACATATATCGTAATGACATGTGTCTTTGCGTGCGTGAGCGCACGCGTGTGTGTCTGTCTCTGTGTGCGTGCGTGTGGGTGTGTGAGGGGGGGAGGGGGAGGGGAGGATGTGTGTGTGCATTTCGTCTGTGCATGCTTTGATGCTTGGTTTTTAATTACGTAGAAGATGTGGATGTGATTTTGTGTATAGAGTTTTTAATTTTGTTATAATTTACTCGTGTAATGTGCCTTGAGAATTACTGTATTTTAGTGAAAGGCGCAATATAAATAAACTATTATTATTATTATTATCATTATTATTATTATTAGTTTTAGGCCTCTGTTTTGTATGAGGAGCCCCAAATAGACGAGAAACACTTGCACTCAGCTGTCTGGATGCAATTTTGTTGTCTTTTTGGGTGGTGGTGGGGGGTGGAGGGGTCGGGGGTGGCGGTGGGGTGATGCTTATATGGTGCTGGATATCGCGCCATAGAAAAACTATGTATTATTATTATTATTAAATCATAACTGAAATCAATCACTTATCACATGGCACTGTATCGGCGTAAGCCACTTACGAAAAAACATGATGGCTGAATCACAATTACCATACTGCAATACTTATCACATGGTGTTAACCAATATTTGATATTAGTCCAATATCTTGTAATCACCACAACAGAATTGAAGACATATTATACCCCAATAACACCCTATCACTGTGCTACTCTCATATAAATACTGGAAGCACTAAAGCAGTAATAACATCAGCACATGAAGTTATACATGAATGAAAAACAAGATTATAGAATAAGCGGCTTCCATTCTACATATTGGCGAACTGGGAGATTAAATAGTAAGTCAATGTTCAATACAATGATTGCAAGAGATCAGGCTTGATCAGGAAGTGGTACAGCTAGCTAATGGATAAACACAGGTTATCTAGTTGCACAGAAGAATCCAGATATCTGGACAGCTAATTCAGGCCTGTGTTCTTCAGTTAAATTTCCTCCTTTGAACACGGGATACATAAAGCCTAACCTTTCATTAAATAGATCTTACCGCTATGCTTATGCTGTTGCAGATGAGAAAGAATGCATCGTCCTTAGAATATTCTTAAACAGTTCACATGTGTCTCTTCTTCCTCGTTCGCCTCCCGTTGGATGAGCAGCCCGGTGTCCTCGATGAAGGCTGCCGGCCGTCCTTCGCAGCTCCTCCAGGGTGCCGTGCAGCTTGGCTTCCAATGCTGTCGGTGTTGGCAAGTACTTCCTCCTGGATGCTGCATGCGTCGTACACTGGATCAGTGAGGGGAGGCGAAAAGATTTCCGCGTCAACACTCTATATCAATGACTGAGTGTGACGTTCAAAAGAAATAAATGGGCGAGCGAACATATCATGACAACATGACGGAACATCACATCAAGCATAACGAGACCTGTTACTGAGCTACAATTAAATTCATCTAACAGTTTGCCAACTTCAAACGCTATCAACACAACACAGACAGTCGACTTTCAGCACTGGAGTGAGAGCTGGCCTCTGAGGAGACACACACACACACGCGGAGTAGGCCGTAGCAGCAGGTATGCACCAACACTGCCATGTTATAAGATGCCTCACAGCTATTTATAATCGACCACGCGAACCACAAAGGTAGCGCGGCGGGTGACACTCCGAAACGAGACTGTTGAGCTCAATAATGGAATAATTTGTGTCACCGTTCACGCGTTCACGGACATATTTCTAAATGATCCCTGAACTAATTTACGTCGGACTGGTCGCAAATGAAAGGGCTCAAATCAACCTTTCTAATTAGTTTAAAATGAAGCGTTGATTATAAAAGATGAATTGGTAATCTTAATTTAAATCACCTGAAACTGAACACTTTCGTAGTTCGTAATTGCACTAAATCAAATTAACGTAGGTAAACACAAATGGCATAGTTTTAAAGATGGAAGTACAACAATTCTACCAGTATGTAATACTTGTAGTTTTCTGATCCAATGAAAGAGAAAATTAGTTAAATAGTGTGTGTGTGTCAGAAACACAGATTTGCACTCGGTCAAAGCCAGCAACAACAACTGTATGAAGAAATCTGTATTGTATCTTAAATCAGTTGATCTATTTTCATCGGAACACTACAATAGTATGGTTGTAGTGTGCGGTATGCTATGCGAACACGTGCATAAATGCGTCAGTGCATAAAATG
Organism: Babylonia areolata; assembly: GCF_041734735.1. Classification (NCBI taxonomy): domain Eukaryota; kingdom Metazoa; phylum Mollusca; class Gastropoda; order Neogastropoda; family Buccinidae; genus Babylonia; species Babylonia areolata. The sequence continues at coordinate 22,231,231 of NC_134894.1, read as the reverse complement.
TCCGAGTTCAGCTCAGTAGGTCAATTGCGAAACGTCGTCTGCAACAGCTTGTGCCCTGAAGTTAAGCAACTGTGGTCATCGTAACCAGCCGATAGCTTGGCTACATTATAATAGTTATACTTATTATTGTTTTCATTATCATTTTGATTATTATCATCATCATTAATAGTAGTAGTAGTGTTGTTATGATTATTATCATTATTATCATCATTATCATTATGGTCGTTGTTAATATTGATTTGATCATTTATCTAATCATTTATCTATTGATTTATTTATTCCCCAAGGCCTTGACCAAGCGCGCTGGGTTATCCTTCTGGTCAGACCTCTGCATGGCAGATGTGGTGTAGCATATATGGATTAGTCCGAACGCAGTGACGCCTACTTGAGAAACTGAACTGAACTGTCATCATGCAGTTTTGAATGCAAACATGGTCTTTATTTTTATTGTATTGTTTCTTTCTTTTCTTTTAATTTTTTTTTATATTGCGAATGCTGTCTGCCAGTCATTCTGACTGTGTACGCATCCTGTCATTAAAGCGAAGGGAGTTAAGTAGGTATGATTGCGTGTATTGCACAGAGTGTCAAACTGTGTTCTGAACGTACACAGTTTGGTTTCAAGGGATAAGAATATTTGGGTATTTGAGCACTTTGTACAGATTAAATAAATGACTGTAAAACGTTTTCACGATACTTTGATTCAGAGATACAGATGATTTCGCAAGATGGAACAGAGGCATAGAGATTGGAAAAAGATTTACTGACTGAAAAATTACATTTGTTGCAAAAACTCTATTGTCACACTCCAAATTATTTTTATTGTCACAGTTCAAATGTTGATGCTTATGGAGAACTGGGAATATTTCCATAATATGTGAATTTTTCCATTATTCGTGATTTTTAAAAAATAATCTTTTCTGTGTGCAATGTATATCGAACTCGTATAAAAGATGCAGTTTAAAGGTTATGAAATGTTACACAATTTTGACTATAATGGTAAGTTTACATGGGCATAAAGTTCGCTTGTATCTATGTATTTGTGTTCGTTTTGGATTATCAAGGAGGTGGAGAAAAATACCAAAAGTTTTTTTAAATTCATCATTTATTCATTTATTTTTTTTAACAGAATGTAGAAGGCAGGAAAGGAAACGATCGCATTCAGTGATCTGTGGTGACTGATTTTTCGTAAACGAAACGCTTGAAACTTCTACTAGTATGGAACCATATATTTCAACTGATCTATGTAAATACATCAAACAGACAATGAGCAACTTTAAATGTGGCGTTTCCGATATTTCTGTACATTGAAAAGATACAGAACTGGTGATTCTCAGAACTTGTAATGCAGCTTGTGTAATTCTGCAACTCAGGACGAAACACAATTCGTTTTGGAGTGTCCAGCTCTTCATGACTTGAGAAAAAAAAAAAGAAGTCAAACTGGAACTTCCCCACTAGTGTCAAGTTAACGTTTCTTCTCTCATCTGTGACTAAACAAATTAGTAAATATTCAGCAATATTAATGTTCATACTGTTGGTTGCAAATAGTACTTACATTTATACTGACACAATGATTGCGCCTCGTGTGCACCCATTCAGAAGGGGCTAATGGTCTATCTGAATAAATTATCTGAAGTCTGAAGTCTTCTTGTCATTCTGATGTGCGTGCGTGCGTGCGTGCGTGCGTGCGCGTGCGCGCGCCGGCGTGTTTGTGTGCATTTACACGCCTATGTCAATGTGAGCACGTAGATTTTTTTTAGTTTTTATTTTTGGCAGAAAATCAGCTAAAAAATGAATGAATTTCCAATTAATTAATACATAGGAAATCAAATCATTCGGCTGAACACGAAAACATTTTCCAATGAACGAGGTAGCACAAGGAGTGTTTAAATAATGGCAATTCTGTGATTTATTCTTTCTTTAATTCTTGTGTGTGTGTGTGTGTGTGTGTGTGTGTGTGTGTGTGTGTGTGTGTGTGTTTGTGGTGTGTGTGTGTGTGTGTGTGTGTGTGTGTGTGTGTGTCCATCTGCTTTGATATCATGGATCGGTCATTGTTTAGATACTCCTTGTGCGCCCCAGTTCGTGGGAAAATGTTTTCGTGTTCAGACCAAATGATTTGTTTGATTGACGTCTTGATTGGTTAGAAATTCATTCCTTTATTTGTCAACTGATCAACCAGCCCTCCCAAGCAAAGAAAGAAAGGAAAACTTTAGTAGTCTTCATTGCTTTTACGCACAGGAATATGTAAATACTCATTTACCTTCTTATGTAGCATGTAACGTACAACAGCATACAATCTTTGGCACAACGCGCGAAATGTGATGATTCAGTGCATGCAGAGAGTAAAGGGAAATAATCGATCTCGTTTGTTGTTATAGACTGCATTAATACCCCTGTAAAGATATTAAAAAAAAAAAAAAAAAAAAAAAACAAAAAAAAGCAAGAAAGAAGAAGAAGAAGTAAAACAAAGCACATCGTTGAATAAAAACAGCATATTATATTATTCATACATGACAGAGAGCGACACTGACACTGACATTGACACTTTTTTTTTTTTTTGCATATTGGGAAATAGCGTTTTACAGCTCTACTGCCAAGGGGGATAATTCAACTTGTGTGAACAACAAAAAAACAACAAAAAACTAAAAAGAAAAAAAAAAAAAAAAAAAAAAAAGGAAGAAGCGAGAAGCGATAAAGGGAGCGAACAAACAACATAAGTAAGATGTAAGATAGTCAGTCGTGTTCGACTTTGAACATCAGAACAGCAGGGGAGGCAACTGCTGTCCCAACAATTTGGGCTAGAATTTGATTATAGTGGAGAGCGTCTTGCCCAAGTTACGTCCCCACTCTCTCGGCCAAGAGGGTTTTAGGACAGTTGGTGTTGGGATGGTTCCCAAAGGCCAACTAGCCCCCAAGGCTGCAGCACTAAATAGCCAGTGCAATCTTGCCTCCTAGTTTGAGAGTCATAGTCCTTCACAAAAGACTAACTCACTCCATACGAACGGCGAAAGAGACGACGTTAACAGCGTTTCACCCCAATTACCATCATCAAAATATTGCAAGTGGAAGGCTGTTATACTGAAGAGGTGAATGTTGACAAAGAATACCACAATTCTGACGACGGAAGCTAAAGGTTGGGTCATTCAGACACCCACTGGACATCCGAGGGGTCTGTGTAGAGGAGAAGAGAGGACTGGCCGTACTGAGTGAGCTAAGCTGTAATTGACCATTGATCATACAGCTCTCACTTTGCTCGTTTTGGCCCAGCTGTAAGCTAATGTCAGTCTGTGATACAAGCTGAGCGTTGGGCTCAAACACTTAAGTGCACATTTAAAAACTCGTAAACATTCGTACAATCTCACACGTAACATTAATATTTGTATTTGTATTTCATTTTATCACAACAGATTTCTCTGTGTGAAATTCGGGCTGCTCCCCCCAGAGGGAGCGCGTCGCTACACTACAGCGCCACCCCCTTTTTTTTTTCCCTGCGTACAGTTTTATTTGTTTTTCCTATCGAAGTGGAATTTTCTACAGAATTTTGCCAGGAGCAACCCTTTTGTTGCCGTGGGTTCTTTTAAGTGCGCTAAGTACACCTCGGTTTATCGTCTCATCCGAATGACTAGCGTCCAGACCACCACTCAAAGTCTAGTGGAGGGGGAGAAAATATCGGCGGCTGAGCCGTGATTCGAACCAGCGCGCTCAGATTCTTTTGCTTTCTAGGCGGACGCGTTACCTCTAGGCCATCACTCTACATATATGTTCCATATTACTCATGTATGACAGTCAATTAGCTGACACCAAAAATACGGACATATGACAATCTAACCGTGTAGAAGAACTTCTTTTTTTTTTCGTTATTTATCTATCATATACTATCTTACATTTTTCTACGTCATGTTACAATCATGTTGATATTTTTCTGATGTTAATAATTTCTTTTTGATATTATATTCTTCTGTGATATATTTTGTGAATGAAAATATAAAGTCTTCATTATCAGATGTAAGAATAGCTACTATATCATGTCTACGTGCAAACGGATGTGTAAAGAATTTATAGTTATTTCGAATAGTATTGTATTCTTTACAAACGAAGACAAAATGAACCTCGGTTTCAGATTTCTGGTGACACGTTTGACATAAATCACTGCTCTCACTGTTTCAACAAACCATGTTTTATTTGCATTTAGCCCAGGAGTTCTTGATCTAAATCGGACCAGAAGACATCATTGCCAGATGTTTGCAGTCATTGAGGTGTATTTTTCAGGTTGGAAAATGTTTTTGAATGAGAAATACCAACTGCATTTTGTATTTTCTGTTATGTCTGAATGCCCGTTTTGTTTGTAGGTGTTAATGAGATGGTCCTTAAATTCTGAAATAAATGCAATGTCACTACCGACTCCTTGGTTGATCCAAACGATTCCAAAACCGTTTTTCACCAGGAATTAGTTTTACACTGCCTATCCAATTTTTCTTTCCTTATTCATGTTGCTGTTATAACAAATGGTAAGCTTGTTTACACAGTCTCGTTGGTGATAATTTTGTAAGTTTTAACCAATATCTAATGCACTTAATTGTTGTACTAATTTTTAGTGGGTATCTACCAGTTTAGCCATATGCTGTTTTGTTTGAGGAGTGGAGAGGTATGGTTGAAAACGTTTTATCGCAAATGTGTGAATTACTTCTATCTGTTTATTGTCATAGGTTCCAGACCAGATCACCACTCAAGGTCTAGTAGAGGGGGAGAAAATATCGGCGGCTGAGCCGTGATTCGAACCAGCGCACTCAAATTCTCTCGCTTCCTAAGCGGACGCGTTACCTCTAGGCCATCACTCCACATCACTGTAGTAATATATTGTAAGCTTTCTTTGCATAAATCTTAATAGACGTAAAATGAAAAACCATCGAGGCAACCATGTGTTTGTTCTGTATTGTCAATGTGTTCTGTGTGGCTTGTTCAGGATTAACTCACTCAGTACGGCCAGTCCTCTCTTCTCCTCTACACAGACCCCTCGGATGTCCAGTGGGTGTCTGAATGACCCAACCTTTAGCTTCCGTCGTCAGAATTCTGGTATTCTTTGTCAACATTCACCTCTTCAGTATAAGAGCCTTCCGCTTGCAATATTTTGATGATGGTAATTGGGGTGAAACGCTGTCAACATCGTCTCTTTCGCCGTTCGTATGGAGAGAGTTAACGTCGTCTCTTTCGCCGTTCGTATGGAGAGAGTTAACGTCGTCTCTTTCGCCGTTCGTATGGAGAGAGTTAAAGAGGCTATGCTTTGTTTCCAGTCAATCTTTCGCAGATGACACGCAGCTTTATAGAACATGTCACCCTACAGAAATAGGTCAAACCATACAGACTTTACAGTCATGCATCACAGATGTCAGATCATGGATGACAGATCACAAACTCAAACTAAACGATAATAAGACAGAAGCACTGCTCATTCACTCAAAGCACTCATTTTCTGACTTGCCTAAGCCTTCATCTATCCTGGTAGGGACCTCAGACATACCTTTCTCAGCATCAGCACGCAATTTAGGTTACATGCTCTCTGATGACATGACACTCGACACACACATCAACCACATTTGTAGGTCAGCATATGCATCACTCCGACACATCAGCTCCATTCGGTAATAACCACAGAAACCACAAAGACTTTGGTCTATTCTTTCGTTCTATTTAGACTAGATTGTGGAAATGCTCTTCTTGCTGGCTGCCCCAAATACTGTATTGACAAACTTCAAAAAGTTCAAAACTCTGCAGCACGACTCACTCTCAAAGCTAAGAAACGTCAACACATCACTCCCCTACTCGCTTCCCTTCGCTGGCTCCCCATTCAAGCACGAATACAATACAAACTCTCAGTCCTTTGTCACAATTTCTTCACTAATTCTTGTCCTGTCTATCTTTCAGATCTACTTTCCGTCTATTCACCATCCAGACAACTCCGTTCTTCGAATGACAAGCGCACACTGTCCATTCCAAAAATTCGTACTAAAACTTATGGCGAACGTTCCTTTTCTTTTGTTGCACCTAAACAATGGAATTCACTGCCCTCACATCTCCGTTATACCCCATCACCTGCATTCAAGAGAGCACTCAAAACATATCTTTTCAAACTGTACTTTTCTCACTGAACTTTTTCCATCTGTATATGCTTGCTGTGACTTTTGTTGCTGGATGTGCTTTTTGCGTTGGGATATCTGGTTCCCTGGTGTTTATTTTTGACAGTGGTGAATGTGGCGTGCTTTGTTTTGCTGTGATTTGCACCTGTGGGATTTGAGACTGTGATGGCGCCTGTGTCAATTTACATGTGTGTGTGTGTGTGTGTGTGTGTGTGTGTGTGTGTGTGTGTGTGTGTGTATACATATGTATATGTACATGCATACATGTGTATATGTGTATGTATGTGTATGTATATGTGTGCTCGTTCTTTAGTTTAACGTCTTTTCACTGTAAGTGATATTAGACGAGGGATGGAAAAAAATCGAGTGGGAGGAGGGGGAGGGGTGATTACTGTGTACGCGTACGAGTAAGTGAAAGTGTGTGTGTGTGTGTGTGTGTGTGTGTGCGTGTGTGAAAATGTATTGATTTAAGTATATGTGTGTGTATATGTATATATGTGTATGTATGTGTATGTGTGTATGTATATATATATCTCTCTCTCTATATATATGTGTGTGTGTAGGTATATATGTATATATATATATATATATATATATATATATATATATATATATATATCTTTTATCATGTCAGTCTTACATATGCATATTTTAGCCATTGTCATGTTAAACTTTGTAGACTTTGTACATATTTTACGACACTTAGTCTTAAATTTCATTATTTTTATTGTGAAGCGCGGTGAGCCCCATCTGAGATGGAGGTACTACGCTATATAAGTCTACATTTCATTATTATTATTATTATTATTATTTATGCCAGTCTTGAATAATAGCTAATTTGTGTTTGCACATTTCTTCCCAGACACCACCACATTAGATTTTTCTGAATTGACGATCAAATCAAGTTGCTTTGCTGTGTTATACAATATATTCAACCGAGTTTGAAGGCCAACTGGGCTATCAGAGAGTAGATCTGCTATCTATAATCGACCAGTATTTCACGAAACACACGATTAAAAGCATTTATAAGCCCCTATCTCCAGCACCTTGACTGATCCATGCATCATCAAATCCATTTTCACATAACTTCATTCGAACATTTGACTATTGGTCCACTTCTTCGGTCATACCCTGTTATGCAATTCTAACAACATTTTGTACGCTTTACAAGACAATCTGCATTCATCCATTTGTGTGAACTTCTCACTGTATCGGTAGGTCTACTAAAATAGCCGACACCAAACAGCAGAGAGTAACGATGCTGGGATCGTTCTCCCCCAAATGATTGGACGTTTGTAACTAGAATCGATAATTTTTTCAAAGCATATAGATGCATTTTCTCACAGCGCATAGCGGCAATGTAAAAATCCCATAATTCTGATCTGTTATGGATACTAGGCAGGATCAGCACATCAACTATCAAAAAAAACAACATGAGTTTCATAGATTCGTTCTGCAATGAGTGTAGCCGAGAGCACGCTTTTCTGCTTTGCTAGTGAGGTTTTTACATGCAATAGTAAAAATCAAACACTCCTAAGTATTTATACATATTTATCATGCGCGTTACTACTATTCCGTCACTCTGGAACCAAGCTTAAGCAAACGAAGAGAAAAAGGATCCGCCCTGCTCAAACTGACGTTTCATACAACAGAGTGGTCAAAGAAACTTAGATGAAAAAAAGAAATATGTTGAGGACTTAAACCAAAACCTTATGCAGACTGGACCTGATGATGACTTGACAATAGATGATCTAAACGAAGCAATAGCTAAATGCAAGAAAGAATCGGCTCCTGTCTCAGACAAAGTTCGCTACTCAGACATCAAGGAGCTATCGGAAGAAGACAGAAGCAAACCAGTTTCCACAATGGACATGAACTGGAGGACTGGACACACAGCTTCTTAAAACCCATACCAAAAACCAGAAAAGGACCATCGTCGGGTAAGCGGCTACCGAATCCTAACCGTCGCATGCAAAACTGATATTGCTGGAAAGCTCATGGAACGCATAATAGCCAGGAAACTTGCAAGGGATCTTGAACAGAGGCACATTCTCCCTTCAAATCAAGGTGGTTACAGAACTGGTAAGTCTACATGGGAAAATGCGGCTGCTTTCGCATATGAGGTATATGAAGGATTTCAAAGAAAAGAAAAAACACTATCAGTAGCAATCGACCTTGAAGATGCCTACAATAAAGTCCAGTTTGCACACCTCATGGAGCTGCTACTAAGGTATGGAGTAAGTTTGACACTGACAAGATGGATAGCAGCAGCGCTTCAGGAAAGAACCGTCGTCCTACGCCTCGGAGTATCCATGGGACTGCCACAAGGATCTCCGCTCTCTCCTGTCCCCTACAACATCTACACGGAAGGCCTTGCAGACTAATACAACAATGGAATAGCTGCGGTGCTTACTCTTGCGGATTATGGCCTGGTCTTCAAAACTTCGAAAAATGCTCAAGAAAGAACTGAAGCCGTCCAGAAACAACTGAACAATATCGCTCAATGGTGCAAGGACACAGGATCTTCCATCAATCCAGCGAAAGCCCAAACGTTGCCCTCAACAACAGAACCGCGAGCAAATCACCACCACCTGTGTCATTCGATGGAATTCAGATCGAGAAAACCGAATGCCTACGCTACCTAGGAATACAGTTCGACAGGATGCTGACCTTCAGAAAACATACGGAAAATACTGCTCTCAAATGCAAAAGGGGTCTTTCAGTCTTAAAAGCAATGGCAACCAAAGGTATCGAACAAAGCCACCTCTTCCTGCTATATCAATCACTCGTTCTCAGTGTGATCAACTACGGACTTGGGCTAACAACACCGTCTTAAAGCAGCCTCCTAAAATTAGAAAGAGTTCAAAATGAAGCTATGAGGCTGATCCTTGGAACAACAAAAGACACGCCTACGGCCGGAAACCATGTGATACCTGCTTAACCTTCCTTCAGTGCAGGCCAGAAACAAGTTAGAACAGGCTAAGATTTACTTCAGAGCATTAGTAAAACCTCAAAACCCACTGCATGGTGCAGTCAGGGAACCAAAAGCCGGCCGTCTAGGACGAGGAAGATCATGGATGGGGCAAGCAGAAGACACAATCCAGCTAGAAAGCCGACTACTAGACCTGAAAGAAACAAAAGAATGGGAGGAAAACCCCGAAAACCTCAATTGTCTATTCAACACAGCCATTTCACCCACTCTAGGAAGACATTGTCGGGAATGGCCAGAGGGCAAAACTGATGCAGAAGTGAAGCTACTCATTGAAGAAAACAGTAAAGAAGAGGACATCATCATATACACAAATGGCTCAGTCACCAAAGGCCAATCTGGCTGGGGATTCACTGCGAAACAAACTGGAAAAACAATCAGGGAAGAGAATGCTGCCTACAGAGTCACAACCTCCAGCATAACAATAGAAGCTGAAGCTGTGGCACATGCTCTCCAGTGGTTATCATCTATCCATATGCCCGGAAACTAACATGCCATGATTCTAACGGACTCAATGAAACTCATACAGAAGATTTAAAGCAGAATGGGAAGCCCAGAGTGGCATAAGGCAATGCGCAACTTTCAGATTAAAAAACTTGCATAGTCATACTGCCCGGGACATGCTGGTGTTAAGGGAAATGAGCGAGCTGACAGACTTGCTGGTAATGCAATGACAACGAGCGGCCTACATCTAGGAAAATCGGAAATCCTCAGAAAAGTCAAAGAATACCAAAAAGAACATGGGCGTGTGTGTGTGTGTGTGTGTGTGTGTGTGTGTGTGTGTGTGTGTGTGTGTGTGTGTGCCGTGGATGCTGCGATAGAAATGAGTGTGTGGAGGAGGGTGGTAGTGGTGGTGGTGGTGCATGTTAATGTGTGTGTGTGTGAGGAGGGGGGGGGGGAGGGGCTCGTGTACGTTTATGTGTATTTGTTTGTGCTTTCATATCTGTGAAACAGCATGTTTGTTGCATATCGGTTGTGCATGTGTGTGTGCGTGTATGTGTGTCTGCATGTTTTTACATTGATTTGCTTATCTATCATCATTATTGTCTTCTTATTTTATTTCCAGTTATTATTATTATTATTATTATTATTATTATTATTATTATTATTATTAGTGGTAGTAGTAGTAGTAGTAGTAGTAGCAGTAGTAGTATCTTTTTTTTTCTCTCAATGCCTGATACTGAAGCTGATACTGATACTGATATGAGCTGATGCTGATACTGATTCTGAAGCCCATCTTTCTCTTGCAGATAAGTACTCTCTTTTTCAAAACCCAGTTACGTTAATTAATGTTGTCCAAATTCACACCTTACTGAAGAGAAGCAATAGTTCGTTTACAGACTATTCAACTGATTTTTCAATTAATTTTGTAACCCTGCCTCTGTTTCTAATAGAAATACGACATCATCAGCTAAAACGATGAATAAAAATTTCCAAAACGGCGTTCGTGAATGTACGTGAACTATACCTTCCAGGGTTTACAACTCCTAATGTCAACTCAGTACGCAAAGAAAGAAAAACAACGCTGGACTAAGCATACCGCCTTGTTTCACACCAGATGTACAGCAGATGTACGGCATCTTCCTATCGCCTCCCAAGACCGAGGGCTGAGAGTGGTGTGTGAACTAACGCGAACACACACACACACACACACACACACACACACCACCACCACCACCACCACCACCAACAACAACAACAACAACACCAACAACAACAACAAACAAACAAACACAAAAAAATAACGGAAAAAATCAAAGCGCCGCACCTTCCTCACTCAGTCATTTCCCAGCTAGTCTTTCAACCAACCATGCATTGCGTGTGGATTTCTTCTTTGTGCAGTCAAAAACCCGCAATGCGGGGGTAGAAGGGTATATCGGCACAGCCGACAGTGGCAACACTTTGCCGGGAACCAGAAAAGGGAGAGGGAGAAGGACTTGCAACGAGGACAGGGGACCAGACAGCAGTGCTGACGCGAGGGAACAACTGTCTGAAGTTGGCGTCAGTTATCAGGACTTGAAGAGATGACACACTGAAGTCTGGTGATGTCCGTGCAAAAGACATCAAGGAACTACACACCGAAATCAGTGTCAGGACGTGAAGAGACGACACACTTAAGTGTCAGGAAGTGAAAGGAAAGAAACAAACACATAAGTGTCAGGGCGTGAATGGACAACACGCTTTTGTGTCAGGACGTATATGGACAACAGACTTAAGTGTCAGGACGTAAATTGACAACACACTGAAGTCAGTGTCAGAACGTGAAGGGACAACACAGTTGAGTGTCATGAAGTGAAAAGACAACCCGCTTAAGTACCACGAAGTGAAGGAACAACGCACTTTAGTGTCAGGGCATGAACAGACAGCACGCTTTTGTGTCGGACGTGTTTATGACGCTTTTGCGTCAAGACGTGAAGAGCCAACACGCTTTTGCGTCAAGACGTGAACAGACAACACCCTTTTTTGTGTCGGGACGTGAATGGACAACACGCTTTTGTGTGAAGATTTGAAAAAAAAAAACAATACGCTTTTGTGTCAAGACGTGAACAGACAACACGCTTTTGTGTCAAGACGTGAACAGACAACACGCTTTTGTGTCAAGACGTGAACAGACAGCACGCTTTTGCGTCAAGACGTGAATGGACAACACGCTTTTGCGTCAAGACGTGAATGGACAACACGTTTTTGCGTCAAGACGTGAACAGACAACACGCTTTTGCGTCAAGACGGGAATGGACAACATTTAAGTGGCAGGACGTGAATGGACAACACACTTAAGTATCAGGACGTGAAGGAACGACATACTAAAGTCAGTGTCAGGACGTGAAGGAACGACACAGTGTCATTTTCAACGAGCAAAAATGGGACTCAGGAACCCTGTTCGGCGGCTGCTGAGTTTATGTTGTAAGGTGAGTCCTGGTGTGTGTGTGTGTGTGTGTGTGTGTGTGTGTGTGTGTGTGTGTGTGTGTGTGTGTGACACAATGAGTCTTAATGGTGTGTGTGTGTGTGTGACACAGTGAGTCCTAATGTGTGTGTGTGTGTGTGTGTGTGTGTGTGTGTGTGTGTGTGTGTGTGTGTGACACAGTGAGTCCTAATGGGTGTGTGTCACACAGTGTGTGTGTGTGCGTTTGTGACACAGTGAAATCGGATGGGTGGGCGTGACACAGTGAGTCTTGATGTGTGTACGTGCGAGCGCGCACGCGCGCGTGTGTGTTTATGTGTGACACAGTGAGTCTTCGTGTGTGTGTGTGTGTGTGTGGCAGGGTGAGTCCTGATGTGTGTGTGTGACACAGTGAGTCCTGATGTGTGTGTGTGACACAGTGAGTCCAGATGTGTGTGTGTGTGTGTGTGTGTGTGTGTGTGTGTGAGTGTGTGTGTGAGACACAGTGAGTCCTGATGGGGATGTGTGACACAGTGAGTCCTGATGGGTGTGTGTGTGTGACACAGTGAGTCCAGATATGTGCGTGTGTGTGTGTGTGTGTGTGTGTGTGTGTGTGTGACACAGTGAGTCCTGATGTGTGTGTGACGCAGTGAGACCTGATGGGTGTGTGTGACACAGTGAGTCATGATGTGTGTGTGTGTGTGTGTGTGTGTGTGTGTGTGTGTGTGTGTGTGTGTGTGTGTGTGTGTGTGTGTGTGTGTGTGACACAGTGAGTCCTGATGTGTGTGTGTGACGCAGTGAGTCCTGATGGGGGTGTGTGACGCAGTGAGTCATGATGTGTGTGTGTGACACAGCGAGTCCAGATGTGTGTGTGTGTGACTCAGTGAGTCCTGATGGGTGTGTGTGACACAGTGAGTCCTGATGGGTGTGTGTGGCACAGTGAGTCCAGATGTGTGTGTGTGACACAGCGAGTCCAGATGTGTGTGTGTGACACAGTGAGTCCTGATGAGTGTGTGTGACACAGTGAGTCCATGTGTGTGTGTGTGTGTGTGTGTGTGTGTGTGTGTGTGACACATTGCGTCCTGATGGGGATGTGTGGCACAGTGAGTCCTGATGGGTGTGTGTGTGTGTGACACAGTGAGTCCTGATGGGTGTGTGTGTGTGTGGCACAGTGAGTCCCGATGGGTGTGTGTGACACAATGAATCCTGATGTGTGTGTGTGTGACACAGTGAGTCCTGATGGGTGTGTGTGTGTGTGTGTGACACATTGAGTCCTGATGGGGATGTGTGGCACAGTGAGTCCTGATGGGTGTGTGTGTGTGGCACAGTGAGTCCTGATGGGTGTGTGTGTGTGTGGCACAGTGAGTCCTGATGGGTGTGTGTGTGTGTGTGTGTGTGTGTGTGTGTGTGTGTGTGTGTGTGTGACACAGTGAGTCCTGATGGGTGTGTGTGTGTGTGTGTGTGGCACAGTGAGTCCTGATGGGTGTGTGTGTGTGTGTGTGTGTGTGTGTGTGTGTGTGTGTGTGTGTGTGACACAGTGAGTCCTGATGGGGATGTGTGACACAGTGAATCCTGATGGGGATGTGTGACACAGTGAGTCCTGATGGGTGTGTGTGTGTGACACAGTGAGTCCTGATGGGTGTGTGTGTGTGTGTGTGTGTGTGTGACACAGTGAGTCCTGATGTGTGTGTGTGACACAGTGAGTCCAGATGTGTGTGTGTGTGACACAGTGAGTCCTGATGTGTGTGTGTGTGACACAGTGAGTCCAGATGTGTGTGTGTGACACAGTGTGTCCAGATGTGTGTGTGTGACACAGTGAGTCCAGATGTGTGTGTGTGTGTGTGTGTGTGTGTGTGTGTGTGTGACACAGTGAGTCATGATGTGTGTGTGTGTGACACAGTGTGTCCAGATGTGTGTGTGTGACACAGTGAGTCCAGATGTGTGTGTGTGTGTGTGTGTGTGTGTGTGTGTGTGACACAGTGAGTCATGATGTGTGTGTGTGTGACACAGTGTGTCCAGATGTGTGTGTGTGTGACACAGTGAATCCAGATGTGTGTGTGTGACACAGCGAGTCCTGATGTGTGTGTGTGACACAGCGAGTCCAGATGTGTGTGTGTGTGTGTGTGACACAGTGAGTCCTGATGTGTGTGTGTGCGCGCGCGCGTGTGTGTTTGTGTGACACAGTGAGTCTTAATGTGTGTGTGTGTGTGTACGTGTGTGTGTGTGACACAATGAGTCCTGATGCGTGTGTGTGTGTGAGACACAGTGAGTCCTGATGTGTGTGTGTGTGTGACACAGTGAGTCCTGATGTGTGTATGTGTATGTGTGGGAGGGTGTGTCCTGATGGGTAGGTACTGTGACTGGAAAATCAAACTGAGCTCATAGTCATTCGGATGAGACGAAAAACCGAGGTCCCGTGTGCAGCACAAACTTTGCGCACTGAAGAAAAAACAACAAAGAAACCCCAACCAGAAACCAGAAATAAATCTTATGCACGCACTCAAGGCCTGGTGACTAAGCGTGTCGGGTTATGCTGCACGTCAGCCCTCGTAAAACCGACTTTGAAACCCGAGTCGTTGAACGCACAATACAGCAGCTCCATTCTGCAGGGGGCCTCAGCCAGTTTGCTAGTATCATCCCTGGCTTCGGTCTTCTCTCCACATTTAGCCGCCGGTTCATCTTTGTGTGTGTGTGTGTGTGTGTGTGTGTGTGTGTGTGTGTGTGTGTGTGTGTGTGTGTGTGTGTTCCCCCATCATCTGCACCATTTCAGTGGCATAACTCATTTAGATTTCCCCATACACAGCCACACCCGGGTTCGTCCGTCACAGTTCCAGCTTCGGCAGTCCGCAGGGAACCATCGATGTCAGGTCGCCAGGAGGCCACGCACCAGAGGATACCCTGCGCTGCTGCTGAGTCACTTCGGTGGTGTTCAGTGGTGCCTGTTCTGATTCAACGTACTTAGGACACCGCCTACTAAGTCCCATACTAACGACAATAATGGCTTAGTCGCGGAGCCAGACTGAGTGAGCGTCCCTCCCAGTGTGGAAACCGCCACCACGTCCCTCAAACAACAGCCTCCCATGAATCTGCCGACACTGAAGACACTGACAGGACTTACCCCAAGCACAGAAGTGGAGGGGTATCGAAACTGAGGTCACCATGAGAGCAGGGCATGAAAGGCCACAGACTTTGAGACTGTTTTGTTTATATTGATGATGATGAAGGAAGAGGAGGATGACGATGACAATGACGATGTTGCTATGGAGGTCCATTTTGGTTTGGGACTGCGTGACAAGGCTGTACTCTACGCTTCCTGTCATAATGATATCCCGGTTTTAACCAGGCCCGTGATATACAGATACTTGCAGTGTTGGTCAGGTAATCAGAGCAGCACACCCAAATACGCATTCTTGAAGTGGATGACACTCGACTGTGTAGTCCCAGTCTCTCCATTTAAGCCCACAGCACACTCAACTCTGGGTAGGAGCCGGCCACGGGCCGAAAAACCCACCTCCGCTGGGATTCGAACCCGCGTTCTCCCAGCCGTCAGTCCACGACGCTAACCACTTCGTCTCAGTCTCCGGCCTGTAGGTCTCTAAGTCTCGGTTTTCCACGTGATCGTTGTGGCATAAAGGTCTCCAATCCACGGTTTGGCATGCAAATTGTTGTCCAACATGTTTCAAGCAGTGGGTACGTCGCTAGCAGATCATTGTTGACACGATAGGCCGATGGAATCTCTCTGTTTCTGTCTATCTGTCTCTATCTCTGTCTCTCTCGCTGCGACTTTTTCATTTGAGATAAAATCACGTAATTTGATGCCATAGGTCTTCCACAGGCATTTGGTGTCAAAGGCATCCAATGCTTTTTTTCTTTCCCTCCTGTGCGTTCTTTACCTGTCAAGATTCGCAGCTGTGGAGAAGTCTGGATAGAACAACTTTCTTTCTTCTTTGTGCCGAGTGAGATTTCATATAGGGCGTGAAGCAACAATAATGACATTCTATGAAAGGACAGGACATATTGTATCAATCAAATCATTATTCATTCAGTCGATATTAGCACACAGACACACACACACACACACACACACACACACACACACACACACACACATACACACACACACACACACACACAGAGCCTCGAGACAGCACAAGACACTCTCACAAAAAGATATGCATATCTGTATCCACTGATTTCAATGTCATTTGTCCTCTTACTGGACGGTGTTGAAAAAACCCTTGTGCAGTGTGTGTGTGTGTGTGTGTGTGTGTGTGTGTGTGTGTGCGTGTGTGTGTGTGTGTGCACGCGCGCGTGCGTATGTGTATGTTTTATAGGCTCTTGTGCGTGGTGCAAAAAAAAAAAAAAAAAATGTGAGAGAGAGAGAGAGAATAATGTGTGTCTGTGCCTGTCTCTGTATGTGCTTGTGTGTTTTATTCATAAATATGGTTTGACCATGTTGAAGTAAGTTTTGTGACTTTGACAGCTTGACACGCACGGGCAAGATACAGGCCATGTCTCAGTTCTCCCAGGTCTTTCGTTCAGGTCTGATTTCCCCAGCTTCATGTGTCCTTAGGTCTATGTACCCCCGCTACCTCCCCCAATAATGTTTAGTTGGTCTGTATTTCCCAGGTCTATGTTCCGATAAGTCCATCTTTCCCAAAGTCTACAATCCCCAGATTTATGCCCCCACTTCCTCACCACCACCCCCCACCCCGCCCAAGTCTCGCTCTCTCTCTCTCTCTCTCTCTCTCTCTCTCTCTCTCTATGTATATATGTATACATATACCAAACTACAGTGACCTCAGGTTGAAATATTGTATAAATAGTTCCAACTCATACTTGACACGGGATCAGCAATGTGCAAGTATTTTGAATGGTGGACTCGACAGTAAACTAAATCTTTCAAAGTTTCTTTTTCTGGCTTTTAAACGCAGAGACTTAATGAATCATGAATCATTACCAACAACTAGTTAAGGTACGAAAATGATTAATTATGTTTTGCCATTGCCTTTTTCAAGTGTCTTCTCACAAGGATGGTCTCTAGCTGATACAGTGGGGACGAAAGATTTATTTATTTATTCATTTATTTGTTTATCTGTTTACCTGTCTGTTATTTATCTACTTATTTGTGTGCCTTGTGTAGGTTTCTTTATGTATATTATGTTTGCAACGGGTCACAGGCCTATACGCAATTAAAACATTTGTTCTTTGTTCTTTGTTATGTATACATATATATATTATATTTAAAAAATATTTTTTATTGATAGTTTTTATTCAAATATGAACAACCCCCCTCCCCCACAAAAAAAGAAAAAAAAAAAAAGAAAAAGAAAAAAGAAAAAGAAAAACATTCTACGAACCATTAACGTTAACGATTGACAAACGTTAACAACAGCAGGGGGAGTTAATCAAAAGAAAACGACAATAACAACGGCTGCAACAAAAAAATAACACCAACACCAAAAACTCTAAATGATAGACGCATCATCAGAAATTGGTCCCAGTATGGATTGGAAGTACATTATTAGTGCACAGCACCACATTTTTCTATTAACTGGAAAAACTCCATGGACGGATCAGATCATATTCATACACAACTGAAGAAGAAAGAACGAAAGAGAGAGAGAGAGAGAGAGAGAAAGAGAGAGAGAAGGTGACTGTCTTAGATGTGATACATTTTTATTTCATTTTCTCTTTTTTATCATCTTTTTTTTCTTAAAAAACTTTTTTTTTGTGCTCACATACATAGTCGTTTATAATCTTTATGTGACATGAGATTAACTGATATGATAAACTATTCATCTGTCGAGAAGTCCAATATATGGATGACACCTTTTTTCCCCCAGCTCTACCAGCTTTGTACTATCTTTGTGCTCGTATCTTTCCATTTCATATTTGTATTTTAACTCCCCTAGGAACCCGTTGACATTAGGATTTAATTTATTAATTCGACACTTATAAACATGAAATTTACCAAGCAGCGCTATCAATCCAGACACATCATCCGTGTTTGTCTTTTCATCTGTACCAAACAGTACCAGTTCAACATAAAAATTTAAAAAAAATCTTTCGCAATGATGACAGCTACTTTTCAAGGTGTTTTCAAGTTCTCTTCAGAAAGAACGTGAGAACTGACAATCCCACAAATAGTGGTAAATTGTGTCTTTTTCTCTATCACAGAAATTACATCTATCACTTTCAGTAATTCTCATTTTTGTTAGTAACGTGTTCGTTACCAATATTCTGTGACACATTTTAAGTTTTGGGGTCACATTTTGGGGTATTTGTCATTAAAGGTTAATGGAGTCTCCCGTCGGACCGACGGACGAGTAGACAGGCAGGCTTATCTGTTGGTGTGTGTCCTCATGTGGGAGATGAGGCCGATTCTGGATGCACAGCACTTCCCACAGGTGTTGCAAGGGAAAACGTCTCCAGAAGTTGAGCCCTGCTTCCTTCGCTCACGCTTCTCCTTAATGGCCAGCGTTCTCTTGTTTTCAAACGTCTTTATGCCACTAGAACACAGCATCCTCCAGCGAGAGCGGTCAAGGGCATCAGTTTCCCAGGAAGCGATTTCTATGTCACAGGCTTTGAGGTTTGTCTTCAAGGTGCCCTTGAAGCGCTTACAGGGTCTTCCAAGTTCGCGGTGGCCTTCCTTCAGCTGCCCATACAAGAACATCTTCGGGATCCTGCTGTCTGTCATGCGGACAACGTGTCCTGTCCAGCGTACTGGCACTGGATCAGCAGGCTTTCAATGCTGGGCAATGAGTAGTCAAACCAAGCCAGGAAGTTTTGATTTTGCACAAACACGATAAGATGCACCATTCTAAAAAAAACTCGGGTAAAGGTCAGTTGTGGTGAGCATTGGTCAGTGATGATCACTTTTGGTTAACTCTCTCCATACGAACGGCGAAAGAGACGACGTCAACAACGTTTCACCCCAATTACCATCATCAAAATATTGCAAGCGGAAGGCTCTTATACTGAAGAGGTGAATGTTGACAAAGAATACCACAATTCTGACGACAGAAGCTAAAGGTTGGGTCATTCAGACACCCACTGGACATCCGAGGGGTCTGTGTAGAGGAGAAGAGAGGACTGGCGGTACTGAGTGAGTTAATCAATGGGCCGATTCCTGTCAAGAAATCCCAAAACTGCGCAACCGTCAAAAAATAAGATCTGGGCATGTGGAATGATGGCTTGGAGGTAACGCGTCCGCGTAGGAAGCGAGAAAATCTGAGCGCGCTGGTTCGAATCACGGCTCAGCCGCCGATATCCCCCCCCCCCCCTCCACAAGACCTTGAGTGGTGGTCTGGACGCTAGTCATTCGGATGAGACGATAAACCGAGGTCCCGTGTGCAGCATGCACTTAGCGCACGTAAAAGAACCCACGGCAACAAAAGGGTTGTTCCTGGCAAAATTCTGTCGAAAAATCCACTTGGATAGGAAAACAAATAAAACTGCACGCAGGGAAAAAAAAAGAAAAAAAAGGGGTGGTGCTGTAGTGTAGCGACGCGCTCTCCCTGGGGAGAGCAGCCCAGATTTCACACAGAGAAATCTGTTGTGATAAAAAGCGAAATACAATACAATAAGATGGTAATCAGCAGTGTTAACTGGAGTGAAATCGTGTACCTGGCACACCATCAAAATATGTGAAGTCAGATGGACAAGCTTGGATGAACATCAAACAGGACGTGTTCTCTACTACAGTATCAGTATCGGTGTCAGTAGCTCAAGGAGACGTTACTGCGTTCAGACAAATTTGAAAGCTACACCACATCTGCCAAGCAGATGCCTGACCAGCAGCGTAACCCAACGCGCTTTGTCAGGCCTTGAGAAAAAAACAAACACAAAGAAAACAAGAAAAAGAAGAGGAAGCAAATGAATATTTTAAAAATATAATAATAAAAAAATTAAAAAAGTGAAATGAAAACTATCTTTGAAAAATATATAATGATGATGATGATGATGATGATAAAAGATTAAAAAGAAAATAATGATAATAAATGAACAAATAAGCAAATAAACGTAAAACATACATACAGACAGACAGACAGACAGACAGCCACACACACACACACACACACACACACACACACACACACACACACGTGCGCAGAGCTCTCCTGACACATGTGTACATTTACACACTCGCGCACGCACACACACAAACAAACACACCGACACACACACCGACACACACACACACACACACACACACACACACACAGAGGCTGCCACTGATTGGTCGCAAGAGGGGTGGGAAAAGATCTCTGATGTCTAGCGTGTTGCTCAGTGTATTGTATTTGGAAAAGCCCACAGAGACTCTGTTCCGTTTTGAAGAAATTTGCGCGATATTGGTTTGGAAATGATGCCGATACTCGTTTGATTTGCAAAACATCGTGCTCTACCTTTTATGCTGGACTTACGGCCGCTCCCTCTCTCTACCTTTATTTCTTTTAGGCGACCGATGGTGTGATGACCTTGTACCTGTTCTTTTTGGTATTCTTTGACTTTTCTGAGGATTATCGATTTTCCTAGATGTAGGCCGCTCGTTGTTGTTGCGTTACCAGCAAGTCTGTCAGCTCACTCATTTCCCTTAACACCTGCATGTCCTCTTCTACAGTGCAGACTTGAACCAACACATCAATAGAGTAGGCTTCCTTGTCAAACACACATAAGCATCAAGAACCTTGTCCTTGAATACTGCCCAATATCCAACATGATGAATACCATTAGATTGCGGGGAGCACCCTTCAACATCACCATTGCAGAAGCCTATGCTCCGAGCTCAGACTGTGATGACTAAACAAATTCTACACACATGAAAAAACGGACAAGAAAGACATACTGGTCATCCAATGAGACTGGAATGCAAAGATCGATACTGACTCTCTGAAATACATGAAGAAAATCAGCAGCCCGTCTTGTAATGACACCACCAACGGGCGAGGGTTGCACTTACTGGGGTTTGCCAACAACAACAACATGGTTCTGGCCAGAATTTGCCAGCTACAACAACATGGTTCTGGCCAGTTTGTCAGCTACAACAACATGGTTCTGGCCAGAGTTTGCCAGCTACAACAACATGGTTCTGGCCAGAATTTGCCAGCTACAACAACATGGTTCTGGCCAGAGTTTACCAGATGCAACAACAGCCTAGTTCTGGCCCGAGATTGCCAGAAACAACAACATGGTTCTGGCCAGGGTTTACCAGACACAACAACATGGTTCTGGCCAGGGTTTACCAGATACAACAACATGGTTCTGGCCAGAGTTTACCAGAGTTTACCAGATACAACAACATGGTTCTGGCCAGAGTTTACCAGACACAACAACATGGTTCTGGCCGGCACTCTTGGGGAATACAAGACTTCACGGTGCTTAACATACTACCTCGTCGACTGCATCCTGGTTCAACATCGATTCCAGCCGGGCATTAACAGAGCAGAAAAACTAGGACGTTCCCTGGCGCAGACATCGGAAGTGATCATGGTCTTGTTTTCATGAACTTCAGAGTCAAGCTCAAGAAAGATCAACAAACTCCAAAACACCAGACTGAAGTTCAACCTTGACAGAGTGAAGGATTCTTCCATCTTTCAAAGCAACAATCAGCGGAATGTCTGCACCACAGCGAGCGCTCAATGAGGATGTTTAAGTGATGACAACCGCCTTCACAACGCTGATGACTGAAGCAGCCAGTGAACTGATTAAAGAGCCCTGCCCTGGGTCACAGAGGAGATTCTGTGTATGTGTAACGGACGAAGAGGCAAGATTAATAGGTGGAAACCTGACAGAACATGACACATGTTGGAAAAAGTCATTTAGAATGCCAGTTGACTGGTGAATAAAAGACAAGACAAGACACTTTTAGTGATACGAGCAGTAGGGATCTGGCTTACAGACGAAACACACCCATTACACGACGACATTGGTATAAGACGGTCAGACAAAAGTGACAGGTTCAACGCTCCACGCCCTGTTACATGAAACCCTTTATTCCCACAGCTATTCGCGCATTCAATCAGACCACTCGGCGATCTCCTTGATAGGATCGTGACACCTCACCAGCAATTAACGAGTGCACAATTACAGACCTTTTCCGTGAATGTGGGAGAGTGTCGTTGAGCATGCGCATTAATTTTGTGTTTCAAAGTGTTTGGTAGGTGGTGGATGATGAGGGTGGGTGGGGGAGGGGAAGGTTCGGAGGAAGGGTGCGTGCGAGGGTAAACGTTATGGAGCATACCGTGAGTGACTTGGATTACACATATTTCATATTGATTTATTGGCATGATATATGCTCTCTCTCTCTCTCTCTTTGTGTGCTAGAGCGCGCGCACGCGCGTGTGTGCATGTATGTGTGTGTGTGTGTGTTTGAATGTGTGTGTGTGTGTGTGTGTGTGTGTGTGTGTGTGTTACACTCGCACATGGACCCCCGCAATCCACACACACAGAGGTACACAATCACCATCCAGAGAGTGAGTGAACGAGAGAGAGAGACAAGACAAGACAAGACAAGACAAATTCTTTATTTCGAGGATAATAGATAAGCACTGGTGTGCTTTTTTACATCCAGTCCCCGCCCTGAATAGGGTCTATACTACACAATATTCAATAAAAATGAAAGCATGGTGTTAGTAGAGATACATAACAGAGTAAAAAATATACATAAATCAAAACAAAACAACAACCACACACACACACAAACACACACACACGCACACGCACACACACACACACACACACACACACATGGCATACAGGCACTAGCATGGTGTTAGTAAAATGCA
Organism: Babylonia areolata; assembly: GCF_041734735.1. NCBI lineage: Eukaryota > Metazoa > Mollusca > Gastropoda > Neogastropoda > Buccinidae > Babylonia > Babylonia areolata. The sequence goes on along the minus strand of NC_134894.1, from coordinate 22,208,443 downwards.
TAGGAAAAAAATGAACAAAATGAAAGAAACACACACATACAAAACACACCGCACTACACATCAGAATGGAGGATAGAGGTGTGAGGAAGGTTCTCAGTCAACCATACACATTTGACAAACAGTATCAATAAAATGAACGATTTACATTACACATTATGGCATAAGGTGGGAAAGGCAATGTTTTTTGAAGGTGGTTGGGCAATGGTATTGTTTAATTGTTTCTGGGAGTGAGTTCCATAGGGTGGCGAGAGAGAGAAAGAGAGAGAGACAGAGAGAGAGAGAGAGAGAGAGAGAGAGACAGAGACAGAGACAGAGAGACAGAGAGAACTCGAACATTTTAATGACTAGGTCATTTTGCCCGTGAAGGGGGTGGATCTGGATTCGGGGAGTGGGACGTAAGGAGTACAGGGACAACAATATGGACATGGTAAAACACAAGTCATCTCCGTGAAACATGCATGCTAATATATTTGCTTGAGACCAAAAGAGGGAGAGAGAAAAACCTGAACCTGAAACTGAAACTGCTTAATGTCATCAACAGAAATGCCATATTCACGTGGGGTTCACAATGCCATGGGTATTTTCAAAGAAAAACCGAACATTAACAAAAAACAAAGAAATGTCCCAAAGACTACTCTACACATGGAGACAACAGTCTCTCAGTATTCATGCGAATCGGCATACTTTGGTCTGTTTTGTACGTGTTTATGTGTTTGTTCACACATATAAAATAGACCAGTGTATGCCGATACCTTATCCTAGGTATTGTGGTCGTTACTGATCAGTTGTAAACCATCAGGCACATTAAAAAGAAAGAATTGATCTGTGTGAACTACAAGGGAAATGTTTTCAAACTGAAATCGAAAGTTTCCTTGTTTTACTAGCTTCAGTAATATATTCACAGTATAATATCATCATCTTAGATGAACACATTATAAATAAATAAACGAACGAAGTAATATATTCAACCAAGGATCTAATCGAGAGAGAGAGAGAGAGAGAGAGAGAGAGAGAGAGAGAGAGATAGATAGATAGATAGAGAGAGAGAGAGAGAGAGAGAGAGAGAGAGAGAGAACTTGAAGAGTGAAAAGACGTTAAACTGAAGGGTACTCCTTCACACACACACACACACACACACACACACACACACACACACACACACACACACTCTCTCTCTCTCTCTCTCTCTCTCTTCTTCTTCTTCTTCGTTGTTGAGGGCCACAATCATATAAATTGATTATTCTGGCACCAAAAACTGGGCGGTTTCGCTACTACTATTTTGTAGTTGATGTTCCTTGATGATGTGAAGAAGAGGTAGAGGTGAAGGTGGCATCATTCCACTGCTGTTCAGGGGGGGGGGGGGGGGGGGGGGGGGGTGAGGAGGTAACGGGATACGGGTGGATCGGGGTGGGAGAGGTGGGGGTGGATGGGCACACACACACACACACACACCAATGCGCACAGTCACACAAATTCACGTGTTGGAATACTGGCTGGCCCTCTGATACTTATTTGTTTTACGTCATGTTTTAATGTCGTCATTAATGTTGCTGTGACTTTAGGTATGTCGTACACGGGGAGAAAAATAACAACACTTGAGCAGTTTTTGCTGAGTCCTGTGCTTTTAATAGACGGCCGTGTATCCTCCAGGGGCCTTATTCAAGACAAAAATAATTTTGCAAGTTACCCTTGACAGGGCAGGGACCCGCGGTTACAGTTTGCCTTGAAGGCCAGGTTATCTTCGTATTCAAGACACACAAAGTGCACTCAGGCAGCTGACCCGTGGTCTACAAATACAAATCCTGGGGATTCCTTCCTGCGTATGCTCTTTTACTTCGCGCCACAGTGTGACAGAGAGAGAGAGTTAAAAAAACAACAAAAACAAAAAAACTTCAGTGGCAAAGCATCAATTAGAGTCAACAACGTGTCCAATCTAGGGGCCACTTTCACATTCTGACATATTGTCCTCCCTGCTTTACAGCTAATTGCAAAAATGAACTAAAATGACCGAGTTCGGATTCAAATATTTCTCTCGAATGAACGAATTTCGATGATCTTCTTACTTCGGGCATTCCAAATTTATCGTCTGCAAGTGCACTCACTTCACAGCTACATACGTAATTCATATGGACTGTAATGACGTCGACCAGTCTCTATACGTCAATTTTGGCTGCCAAGTGAACAGAGGGCAAGATCTAACTATCAGAGGCAGTATTCAAGACTCAGTCTCTCCGCAAAAACGCCTGTTTTCCCTTGAAATAATCACCACAACAAAATCTCTCTCTCTCTCTCTCTCTCTCTCTCTCTCTCTCTCGTGTTTGTAATATATCCAGCTCTACGATAAAATCCAATAAAACCAACGTTAATCAGTTAGATGTTCTAGAAGATTTCTGTTTGTCCAAAAATATCAGATCCACTCCGAACATTCCCCCTATGTGTGTACATGAAGTATACAATGCTTTCGTTCACTTAAAACAGACGGGTACAAGAGGCCTTGATGACCTAGACGGAAACATTTTTAGAATGGCTGCTCCTATTATCGATGAAACACTGACTTATGTTTACAATTTATGTGTATAAAAAAAAATCAGGTCCCAAGGGCATTTAAAGCTGCGAAAGTTGTACCCATATTTAAGAATGGTAATCGTTCGGATCCCTCTGATTATAGGCCAATTTCTAT
>NC_134894.1:22188263-22200763 GCF_041734735.1 Babylonia areolata | reverse complement strand
TGAAACAGTAATCAATCAATCAATCAATCAATCAATCAACCAATCACTTTATTGTCTCAACCAGAGTACGGAAATTCGCCTTCAGGCTCGTCGTAGACAAAATACACCCTTATTTTAACAGATAGTAACTTTTAAAAGTGAAGACAGTTATTCCATCATTTAATTAAAACACTCACACGTACATGGCGGGAAAGAGTTGGGGCTGAGGGACGGAACGGCGTTGTACTATCAACAACACAGTAGACACTATCAACATCACAGTAGACACTATCAACATCACAGTAGACAGTAGACACTATCAACATCACAGTAGACACTATCAACATCACAGTAGACAGTAGACACTATCAACATCACAGTAGACACTATCAACATTATCAACATCACAGTAGTAGGCATTATCAACATCACAGTAGACACTATCAACATCACAGTAATAGACACTATCAACATCACAGTAGACACTATCGACATCACAGTAGACACTATCAACATCACAGCAGACACTATCAACTTCACAGTAGACACTATCAACATCACAGTAGACACTATCAACATCACTGTAGTAGACACTATCAATACCACAGTAGACACTATCAACACCACAGTAGACACTATCAACATCACAGTAGACACTATCAACATTATGAACATCACAGTAGTAGGCACTATCAACATCACAGTAGACACTATCAACATCACAGTAGTAGACACTACCAACATCACAGTAGACACTATCAACATCACAGTAGTAGGCACTATCAACAACACAGTAGACACTATCAACATCACAGTAGGCACTATCAAAATTATCAACATCACAGTTGTCGGCACTATCAACATCACAGTAGTAGACATCAACATCACATTTTGAGAGCATGTTAGTGAACGTGGTCGGCAGTGGTGCAAGAAGAGAAAAAAGAGTGCCGAAATAAACGGAAATAGCTGGTGTTTGACTGGTTCTTGGAAATGGATAGTTATTAAGGTATCAGAACGAGATCGGAGCAGTCGTTAAATTGTGGAAGGTGTGTGGTGAGAACGCTTCGAAAAGGGACGGTACACGAACCGTTTGCAATTACACGCTGTGCGCAATTTGGCATACCTACCCTTTTATATTTTGTTCAAACGTGTGTGCAGTCTGTCTCTCATACGGACGTCCGTACATGTATTTCTCTATCGCCATTCTCTTTGCTTTCGCATGGCTGTATTTCTATATTGCTCGACGTCACTCCTCCGGCTTCCCACCCTTTATGTAACAGCCTATATGTGTGTTGGTGGTGAGGAGTGTGGGTGGGGGTGAAGGGTGGGGGCATGTGTTTGCATGGTCATGTGTTGAAAGGACGGGACTCACACACACACACACACACACACACACGCACACACACACACACACACACACACACACACACGCACACACACACACACACACACACACACACACACACACACACACACACCCCTATTGTTGCAAACCGTATGTGGAAGGAGTGAACCAAACCTTTTTTTTTTTCTTTTCTTTTGATTTGGGATGGGGGCGTTTTGGGACGGACTTTCAAGGGAATTCGCGGGGACGTTTGGACGTTTCAGGTCACTGAAGTGACTCCTGGGTGACGATTTAGGACACTGACAAGCCCAACGGGGGACCTACTGACCCAAAAGTCGGAAGCAGTTACAGGTGGAGCCTGGACCGCCAGAGGCAGGGCAGGGTCAGACACAGCTCTGTGTCACCCATCTCGAGCAGCTGCAAGGCGTTGGTTATGGTCTCCCTCGAATGTCCTCATTGCAGTTTTTGTTAGGGCATGCCGGTTACTTCTGTTAATCGGCAGCATTCTTCATGCTGCTTTAAAGTTATCTTTGTACTTCGTTCACGGGCCTCCCTGGATGCGACTGCCGAGCGCCATCTCCCCATAGTAGAGCTGTCAGTGAATTCTGGATCCTTCCATGCAGATGACTTGGCCAGACCTTCAAAGCTGGGCCTGGAGAAATTTGGCTTCGATGCTTGTAGTGCCAGCTCTGTCCAGGGTTCTTGGCTAGTGATGCGGTCCTTCCAGCGTTGACCACAGGGAATGTGTATGGAATTACTCCAGCCGTTTCATGTGAATGCGGTAAAAAGTCGATGTTTTGCAGCCATAAAACAGTGATGTGAGGAATATCACACTGAATACATTGAGCTTGGATGAGAAGTAATGACCTTCATTTGCAAGACTGCCTGACATGATTTTTATGTCTTGATTGTGATCTCTCTGCCCTGGAACCATCGTTGAAGATGGTACTGCTCAGGTATTTAAAGGCATCAACATTTTTTCATCTGTGTGCCACTGATGATAATGCACGACTGCTGGGGACTCTGTCTTGCCGAGGCTGATTGTCAGGCCAACATCTTCAACCTGTCGCGGCAATTGTTTGAACGTAGATCTCCTCGTGTGCCACCAGTGCACAATCAGAGGTTCTATTATGAGTTTTTCCAGTGTCTTCGTCTTCGCTACAAGTTGTTTCAAGTCAAACACTGCCATCCATGTGGTACCTGATAAAGATACCCAGATGAAAATATCCAACTGTGTGAAGCAGCACTTGTGTAAAACAACTAACAAACCTAGTTAAACAGCACAGGGGCGAGCATACAGCATTGTTTCACACCATTAGCTGAAACCCTCTGAGGGTTGCGATCTGATGCACTTTTCCTGTCATATCGTCAGGAAACAGTTTGATAAGTGTGGTGAACTTCACTTGGCAGACATGTTTCCAATGGTCGGTCCATAGTGCAAATCTGATGACTGTCGAAGGCCTTCGGTAGATCAGTGAAGTGTGCAGTGAGGTTCATTTTCTGCTCGAGGCACTTCTCCCGAACCAATCTCACATTGGCTCAGGGAGGTTTTTAGTGAGATTGTTGTGGTGAGCCTGTTAAGGATGATGCAGGCAAGGATGAGAGTATAGATATGCTCCGGTAGTCCCCAAAGACTGCTCTGGAGCCTTTGTTTTGTACATGTCTTCTACTGCGGCGTCAGGAAGGTCAGCTGGTATTTCCTCTTCGTGTCAGAACACTGTGGAATGCTTGATAAGCTTCTTCGCTTAGTGCCTTTTCCACTTCTGCAGAAACAGGATCCTTGCAAGAGGCTTTGTTGCAGCTCATTTGTTTGATGGCTTTCAATGACTTCATCAATGGATGGAGAGTCATAAATTTTGTCAATGCAGACTGATCAACTTAGGATGGGCGATTCGGAAGTTGACTAAAGTGTTCCCACCATCTGTTGTTGATGGCAGCCTTGTCTTTGATGAGCGTGACAGTAGCTGCTTCAAACTCCTTCGCAAAACCAGCTACCAGAACTCCAGTGATTTAATTATTATTAACGTTAATGAGAGACAGACAGACAGACAGACAGACAGACAGACAGACAGGGAGACATATAGACCGACAGGCAGGGAGACAGACAGACCGACAGGCATGGAGAGACAGAGACAGAGAGATAGAGAATAAAAACTGTTTCCCTATGTTTCAGTGTGCTGGCTCCAAGAGGAGGAAACTGTTCGCTGGAGTGGTGGCTCTGAGCATCTTCAGCGTTTTAGTGACAACTGTGACCACGAACTTTCCTGGGGTCAGGAACTTGACAGCTGGCTCAATGCGCTTGATCCTCCCGGCCAAGAGGAAGATGCTTATCTATGTGTGTGTGGACGAGCAGGGCTGTGCTGGTTGGGGGGACCGGCAGCGAGCCCTCGTCAGCATGTTTCTTCTGGCACAGGTCACCAACCGTCGCTTCGGCATCTTGCTGCAGACCCCGTGTGACGTCAGAAACTTCTACGTGCCCAACATGTATAACTGGAGTGTGGACTGGAAAGATATTGAAGGAAGAAGTCAACGCCTTATATATCCTTCAAGAGATCTGCCTAGTTGGGACATCAATCAGAAGTACCCAGAAGATGTTCTGCTTGCCCGCGAGAATGGAGATTGCTTCAGAAAGATCAGGTCCAGTCCACACTACAAACCATTTATCCCCAATTGGGCCAAGAAAGGCTACGCAGACTACTTCCAAGCTGGTTGGAACATCTTGATGAAACCTTCCCCCAAGGTGCAAAGACGCCTGAACCATTTCCTGGCGTCAGTAAACTTCCACAACAAAACTAAACCCCTGGTGGGAGTGCACATGAGAATGGGTAAGAACCCTACCAACCCACACGAGACGAGCGTGTTCAACAACGTGTCCAGTCTGGGTCCCTTGTGGCTTCGCCTGGATGAGTACGTCAAGAATGGCAGTCAGCTGTTCGTGGCCTCCGACAGCCAGGAAGTGAGAGACATCTCCAGAAAGCGCTTCGGCAAGATCCACCATGACACGGCGGGCGTTATCCTGCACGTGGGTAGGCAAAGGCATGACGCCAGAGCTTGCCAAGGCTTTGAGGATGCCGTCGTGGACCAGCTCATTCTGTCTTATTGTGACATTCTGTTCATCTCCAGGGGAGGTTTTGCCACCAGGGCTGCAGCAATGGGCGGCCGTGTGAAAAGAATGATCGTCTTTAATAAAGGAAAATTCAGTTTTTAGGTTATATTCCAGAGAGAGAGAGAGAGAGAGAGAGAGAGAAAGAGAGACAGAGCGGAGGCAGATGTATCAGACAAATTTTGCCGTTCGAAAGGTACGGCTGTTACCTTTTTACATGCCGATGTGAATCTCTAAGTGCCGACTTTCTTTTCGATCACTGTTTTGACTTCGGAGCCCAAGAGGATTGACAAACATTTGCAGATCAACTGACTGGCTGCTTGATGTTTCTGGTACAGGACCTTCAGAGGTTTTTCCTGTGACGTCACACCTTGCTGAGCGATACGCTGCAGGCCATATTGGAAAAACACAAAGAACCGCAAGCGTACTGAAATAGATATGAATATAAATCGAGATATAGGCCTTACTCACTGAGGCCTTTGGCGCATTTTTTCACAGGCAATTTAGCTGTGTAAACCAATTATTTCATGTCTTTGAATGTTTTCTTTGTGTGGCCACTTGTCCGTATCATCCAATCGTGCTGATTGTGAGCAATGTTTTCCTGTTGTTCTCAAACACAAATATCGGCATCATTTCCAAACCAACATTGCGCAAATTTCTTCAAAACGGAACAGAGTCTCTGTGGGACTTTCCAAATACAATAGTCTGAGCAACACTCTAGACGCCACTTTCTTGACATCAGAGATCTTTTCCCATCCCTCTTGCGGCCAATCAGTGGCAGCCTCTGTGCGTGTGTGTATGTGTGTGTTTGTGTGGGTCTGTGTGTTTGAGTGCGTTTGTGCATGCGCGAGGGTGTAAGTGTACACAAGTGTCAGGAGAGCTCTGTGTACATGCGTGTGTGTGTGTGTGTGTGTGTGGGGGGGGGGGGGGGTAGATGATGAGGTATGTGTATGTATGCATGCCTACACTGTGGGAGCAACGGAATATTGGAACGTGCAGGTGTGCATATATATATATATATATATATATATATATATATATATATATATATATATATATATATATATATATATATATATATATCTGTATATATGTGTGTGGGGTTGGGGGTGGGGGATATGGGCGTATGTGTGTGTGCTTGTACAAGTAAGGGTTCATCTGTATGTGTGTGTGTGTGTGTGTGTGTGTGTGTGTGTGTGTGTGTGTGTGTGTGGCATGGAAGCTGCGATACGTAGCCTAGAAATGAGTGTGTGGAGAAGGGGGGTAGAGGAGGTGCAGGGTAATGTGTGTGTGTGTGTGTGTGTGTGTGTGTGTTGGGGATCATGTACATTTATGTGTATTTGACTGTGCTTTCGTATCTGTGAAACTGCATGTTTGGTGCATATCTGTTATGCATATGTGGGTGTTTGTGTGATTATTATTATTATTACTACTTTTTTTTTCTCTCAAGGCCTGACTAAACGCATTGGGTTACGCTGCTGGTCAGGCATCTGCTTGGCAGATGTGGCATAGCGTATATGGATTTGTCCGAACGCAGTGACGCCTCCTTGAGCTATTGAAACTGAAACTTCCTGTTGTTCTGTGTACATTGTCCTCCTGTCGTTCTGACTGTGTACACTCTCTTCCTGTCTTTCTGACTATGTACATAATCTTCCTGTGATTTTGATTGTACATTGTCTTCCTGTCATTCTGACTGTGTACATTGTCTTCCTGTCATTCTGTGTACATTGCCTTCCTCTCTTTCTGTGTATATTGTCTTCCTGTCGTTCTGACTGTGTGCATTGTCTTCCTGTCATTCTGTGTACATTGTCTTTGGCTTCCTGACATTCTGTGTACATTGCCTTCCTGTCGTTCTGACTGTGTACATTGTCAACCTGTCATTCTGTGTACACTGTCTTCCTGTCATTCTGGCTGCGTACATTGTCTCCCTGTCTTTGTGACTGTGTACACTGTCTTCCTGTCAGTTTGTGTACATTGTCTTCCTGTCTTTTTGCGTACATTGTCTTCCTGTCTTTGTGACTGTGTACATTGTCTTCCTGTCGTTCTGACTGTGTACACTGTCTTCCTGTCAATCTGTGTACATTGTCTTCCTGTCTTTGTGACTGTGTACATTGTCTTCCTGTCGTTCTGACTGTGTACATTGTCTTCCTGACATTCTGTGTACTGTGTCTTCCTGTCATTCTGGCTGCGTACATTGTCTCCCTGTCTTTGTGACTGTGTACTCTGTCTTCCTGTCAATCTGTGTACATTGTCTTCCTGTCTTTTTGCGTACATTGTCTTCCTGTCTTTGTGACTGTGTACACTGTCTTCCTGTCAATCTGTGTACATTGTCTTCCTGTCTTTTTGCGTACATTGTCTTCCTGTCTTTGTGACTGTGTACATTGTCTTCCTGTCGTTCTGACTGTGTACACTGTCTTCCTGTCAATCTGTGTACATTGTCTTCCTGTCTCACTGTGTACATTGTCCTCCTGTCTTTGTGACTATGTACATTGTCTTCCTGTCAACCTGTGTACATTGTCTTCCTGTATCACTGTGTACATTGTCATCCTGTCTTTGTGACTGTGTACATTGTCTTCCTGTCGTTCTGACTGTGTACATTGTCTACCTGACATTCTGTGTACAGTGTCTTCCTGTCGTTCATTCTGTGTACACTCCCTTCCAGTCTTTCTGACTGTGTACACTGTCTTCCTGTCATTCTGTGTATATTTGTCTTCCTGTCGTTCTGACTGTGTACATTGTCTTCCTGTCATTCTGACTGTGTACACTGTCTGCTTGTATTTCTGTGAACACTGTCTTCTTATCGTTTCCAGTGTGACATTTTATTTGTCTTCCTTTTCGTAAGGTGCATAATGTTTCAGTAGCCAGTATGTATGTTCATGTATTGGGTACATTTTATATCTCTGTCTGTCTCGCACTGTTTTTCTACCACTGCTAAGTTGAAAAACAGATGTTCAGAGGCTCATGAGTGTGTCCCTGGTGAAATATGTGTTCGGAGCTATGCTTGTAATCAATCAAGCAATGATAACCGTTATAATCATTTATAACCAGATTCAAACACTCGACTGTTGGCCGCCGTTCTTTCTCTGTCTCTGGATCTTGCAGTTGGAATGAACTTCCTCTTTCGCTTCGTCAAGTCTCCGCACTCAGCTCTTTCAAGTCTGGCCTTAAAACCCACCTCTTCCCAAAATAGCCTCCCTTCCCTGCCTCTTCCTTGTCTTCAGTTTCTCCAGTTTTAGAATCATGCATGCGTGTCAATGACTGGTGCTAAAGCGCTTTGATTTGTCTCTGCACGAGAATCAGCGCTATATTAATACAATAATAATAACAACAATATATAATAATAATAATAATAATAAATATTAGTATAATAATAGTAATAACAACAATATATAATAATAATAATAATAATAATAATAATAATAATAATAATAATAATATGATAATAATATTTATTATTATTATTATTATTATTATTATTATTATTATTATTATTAGCGTGTGCCGCATAGCTACAATGGCTATTTTGTCAAACCACCAAAATGTTTTGATTTCAGTCGTATTAAATGTATTTCCCCCAATGTTACATTTCCCCCCCTCTGTTGGTATATCACGAGTCGGTCAGGCAATTCGTGGTTCCTGTATTGAGTACTGCTTGTGGAATGTAGGCATCTCCTGTCATGTTTGTGTCTCATGTCTACTTCTGGATTGTTCTGAGCTCTGAGATGGATTCCCAAAATCCATGTGGTAGGAATACGAAGGGTAATCGAGGCTTCTGTGGTAAAAGCATTGGACTTTTAATTTGAGAGACCCGGGTTCGAATCTCGGTAACGGCGCCTGGGAGATTTTTCCGAACTCCCAGGTCAACATGTGTGCAGACCTGCTTGTGGTTGAATCCCCTTTGTGTGTTCTCACATACAGAATATCAAATATGCCACGTAAAAATTCCTGTCATCCATGTCAGCGTTCGGTGGGTTACAGAAACTAAAAAATACTCAGCATGCACACCCCCGAAAACGGAGTATGGCTGACAGTATGGGGTAAATGAACAAAAATAGTCATACATGTAGAATATTACATGTCTATATGAGTACATGGGAGCTGTCAGTTGGCTGTACCCAGGTAGGCAGTTTGTTGTGCAGACTCTGTGTTTGTAAAGCACTTAGAAATCGGCCTCCAACTGAGGATAGGCGTTAGTACGTATCCATGTCATGTATCATGCTGGAGACGAACTTTGGCAGAGAACAGACAAGTAACCACCGTCCACCGGACCACCGAGCAAGTTTTCAGATACCGCCTGAGAGGCAAGGGACTGTTGGGGTGGGGTTGTTTCTCTCGTCACCCCCAGGAGTCTGTACAGAGGCAAGGAACTGTTGGGGTGGGGTTGTTTCTCTCGTCACCCCCAGGAGTCTGTATAGAGGTCAGGGACTGTTGGGGTGGGGTTGTTTCTCTTGTCACCCCCTGGAGTCTGTATAGAGGCAAGGGACTGTTGGGGTGGGGTTGTTTCTCTTGTCACCCCCTGGAGTCTGTATAGAGGCAAGGGACTGTTGGGGTGGGGTTGTTTCTCTTGTCACCCCCTGGAGTCTGTATAGAGGCAAAGGACTGTTTGGGTGGGGTTGTTTCTCTTGTCACCCCCTGGAGTCTGTATAGAGGCAAAGGACTGTCGGGGTGGGGTTGTTTCTCTTGTCACCCCCTGGAGTCTGTATAGAGGCAAAGGACTGTCGGGGTGGGGTTGTTTCTCTTGTCACCCCCTGGAGTCTGTATAGAGGCAAGGAACTGTTGGGGTGGGGTTGTTTCTCTTGTCACCCCCTGGAGTCTGTACAGAGGCAAGGAACTGTTGGGGTGGGGTTGTTGCTCTAGTCACCCCCTGGAGTCTGTATTCATCTGTGTGTCACTGGGTGGGTGGTGAAGGTGGCTTAAACATTTTTTTAAATGTTTTATTTTATGTTATTTATTATTATTATATTTTGTTTTTATTATATTCTCAGTTTCATTTTCTCATGAAGGCGTCGCTGCGTTCGGACTAATTCATTTTCGCTACACAACGTCTGCTGGCATAATCCGATGCGCTCAGTCAGGCATTGATTGCATGCATGTATATTTGCGAACCTATCAGAGTGGATGCGTCCATAGAATTATGCCATCGGACAACTCGTTTGTTTGTGGGTTCTTTTTCAGTGCGCCAAGTGCATGCTGCACACGGGACCTCGGTTTATCATCTCATCTGAATGACTAGACGCTCAGTTTGATTTTCCTGTCAAACCTGGGAGAAAGGGCCAGAGCGGGATTCCACGTGGACTGTGTATTGGCAGATGAGCGTGTTTACCATCCTGTCACCTTCCTCGTTTTATCCAGTGGTATGCTTTCGGGTTCCTGGTGACAGGTGAGGGAGTAGTCGTTTTGTGTGTTGGTGTGGGGTTAGTTTAGTGATGTTACTTGAAACTTTCAGTGGCATTAATTGAAAGGGAGAAGGGAAGGGTTGATGAAGTTGAGGGTGGGTGGGTGTGTGTGTGTGGGGGGGGGGGGGGGATTATTGGGAAATCATTTACAGTTCCGTACTTCTTTCGACTGAGAATTTTTTTTCGAGGGAACTGGTAGAACCGTGTGTTGTGAAGGTAGTGTTGGTATTTTGCTGTTTGTCAGCTTGGTTTATCACTTTCAAGTTTACTTCCTATAAAAAAAAATAGAAGGTTGTGTTGGTACGGTTTGTTTTGGATTCCCCAAAGTATTTTGTTTTGGTCGAAATACGTTTTCTGTAATAGCTATGGGTTTACTAGATACTTCCAGTTGCTTAGAGACAGCGGGATAAGTGTGACAGGTTGTCATATAGGAATCGAATGCCTTAACTATGTAGATACTGCTGAAAAGAAATGCTTTTACATTTGCTTCAAAGGATTTGAGTGAGGAACTGAGACGGACCGAAAACAAACACAGTGAAGTCCAGGTTTGTGCAAGTGAATAACTAAAAAGCTCTTCCGCCGTGTATCTCCCTGCTAAATTTGGGAACACAAAGGGTTCTATCATCTGCGGAAGAGCAACGAGACCTTGAAGGGGCATGTCAGATATATATACAGATGTATATACAGGTCAGATATATATATATATACCCATATGCAGTTTCCAGAACGTTCTTTTTCCTTGCACCCGCTTCCTCTCCCATCACCCACGTTCCCCAGCGTCCCCATCCCTGTTGTCCCCCGTCATACCTAGATAACAACACGCGCACACTGACACCAGTGTACACACACACACACACACACACACACACTGCGTCATCCGGCCCCGAGTCAAACTGTCGGTTGACGTTGGACTTAAAGTGTTGAAAGGAGTGGGGCGTGCGTCAGACATTTTCTGACATTTTGAATGAGTGGAACCAGTGCCACAGTTGTGATTCGATTCTTCTTTGACATTGTAATATGATGCTCGAAGATCATTAAGTGTACTGTGATTGCGGTGAAAGGGTTAATTTTGTTTGATTGGAGCCATTATTACCTATTTGAGATATGCACGAAGATCATTAAGTGTGCTGTGTTTGCTGCAAAGAGGTTGATTCAGTTTGACTTCAGTCATTACCTATTTGAAATATGCTCGAAGATCATTAGTGTACTGTGGTTGCGGTAAAGGGGTTAATTAATTTTGTTTGACTGGAGTCATTATTACCTACTTGAAATATGCTTGAAGATCATAACATGTACTGTGGTTGCGGTGAAAGGGTTAATTTTTGTTTGACTAGAGTCATAATTACCTGGTTTAATTAAATGCTTGTGTGGGATTTGCAGTAAAGAACCAATGTGAACTTTTGTGTCTCTGTGTGTGTTTGTGCTGCCGAGACGAAAGCAAGTGAATGTGCAGGATTATACGGGCAGCTCCTAATGAGTTGTGGCAATGATGAAGATGTGGGTTTACTTGATGGTTCAGTCGGGAGGCATTATAGAATTGTGAAAAAAAGTCCCCAGTTCATTATGTATTCATTTGGTTTATCGCCCCCATAAAAATGATAGAATCACACTCCGAAGAACTAACCTCGAGTGTACTTTGGTGCATGCAACATATCTTTACTTTTTAAAAATTATATTTATCTATTAATATATTCATTTGTTTATTTATCTGTTTTGTTTGTTTTTAGTTTTCAGTTTCAAGGAGGTGTCAAAGCGTGCGGGCTTATCCATATACGCTACACACCATCTAGCGTTAGAAAAACAACAGCAGGAGCATAATTATGCCTAGTCCTAGGCATCAACCTAACACGTCATGAGTGCCAAACCTAGGTTTGAAGACCTGCTCACGAAGAGTAAAAATAAAATGCCCCCCCCCCCCCCATCCCTCCCACACACACACTCCCCCAATGATAAGGGGAAACAAAGATCAGGCACGTTACAGCAGAAGGTCACAGATTTAAGCAGGGCATGAGCTGGAGAACAAAATGATGACAGATTGTGAAACTGCATGTTTGTTGCATATTGTGTGTGTGTGTGTGTGTGTGTGTGTGTGTGTGTGTGTGTGTGTGTGTGTGTTTACATTTATTTGCTTATTTATTTATTATCATTATTGTCTTTTAATTTTATTTTATTATCATTTTTTATTTGGTGAGCTATATTATTGATATTTTTTCTATATTACATATATTCTTTAAACATATATATATATATTTTTTTCAATCGATTAATCTATTCATTTATTTGTTTCATTATTTATTCATTAAATCAATGATGTATTCATATTTTTTCTCGAACCTTAGTGCGTTGGGTCAACATTGCTGGTCAGGCATCTGCTTAGCAGATGTAGTGTAGCGTTCATTCATATGGATTTGTCCGAACACAGTGACGCCTCCTTGAGCAACTGAACTGAACTGTTGTAAGCTCATGGTGAGGCGGTGTGAGGAATGGTTGATCATGACCATATCTTTTCTCTCAGAAGATTTGGGTACACTGTAAAGCTTGGAAAAAAAAAATGTAAAGCGGACAACATTCTAGAAAGAAGTCCATATTTGCAAAGTTACACACACACACACACACACACACACACACATATTTCTTTATCACAATATTCTTATATATATATATATATATATATATA
>NC_134894.1:22173263-22183263 GCF_041734735.1 Babylonia areolata | reverse complement strand
TCCCTCCTTTAAAGGAGTAGGTTTTCTCCCCTGAATACTTTTGTACTTGTATTTGATTGATAATTAAACAAAACAAAACAACAAACAACAACCCCCCCCCCCCCCGCCCCCCCGAACCGTCCCCCCAGGCCCCCCCAGACCCCCCCACCCCCCAAAAAAACAACAACAAAAACCCCACAAAAAACCAAAAAAAACAAACAAACAAAAAACAAACCAAAAAACAAAAAAACCCCTAACAAACAAAAAAAAAAAGAAAAAAAAGAAAAAAAAGAAAAGAAAAAAAACAAGAAAAAAAAACAAACAAACCCAAACAAACAAAACAAACAAAAAAAAAATCAAAACAAAAACAAAACAAACAAACAAAAAAAACAACACACGCCCCCCCGGCACCCCCCACCCCCCGCACCCCTCCCACCGCCGCCCTTCCTAACAGAAATAAACACCGCAAGCATCCACACCCACACGCACGTGCACGTAAGTGGAGTGATGGCCAAAAGGTACCGCGTTCGCCTAGGAAGCGAGAGAATCTGAAGCACGGCACAGTCGCCAGTAGTTTCTCCCCCTCCACTAGACCTTGAGCGACCTTGGTCTGGACACTAGTCATTCGGATGAGTCGATAAACCGAGGTCCCGTGTGCAGCATGCACTCAGCGCACGTAAAAGAACCCACGGCAATAAAAGGGTTGTACCTGGCAAAATACTGAAGAAAAATTCACTTCGTTGGGGAAAAAAAAAAAAAAAAAAAAAAAATTAAAACGTGGCGCTCTCAGTGTAGCGACGCGCTCTCCGTGGGGAGAACAGCCCGAATTTCACACAGAGAAATCTGTTGTGGCAAAAAAGAGAAATGCAATACAATACAATCTTCTCACAACACACACACACACACACACACACACACACACACACACACACACACACACAGAGTGCGAATCACAAACCATCCGGAGATACTCCTGGTAATCAACCCATTCATCAGGGATGTTTTTTTGTGTGTGTGTAGACTCCACGTGAAATATGCACAAAAGTTAGTGCTTCCGTTTTCAGAATGCAAGCATGAGAAAATGGAAGCTGGTGCTGTCAACTGTAATTAATTAATTAATTAATAAAGTAAGTAAATAAGTAAGTAAGTGAAAACTTAAATATAGATTGGACGAGAAAAAAGCAGATAGATAGATAGATAGATAAAGAAAGAAAGAAAGAAAGAAATGAATAAATGAACAGATAAATAGATAAATAGATAAACAAAAAGGTTAGAATTACTTTTACATATGTCAGCGGGCGCGCGCGCGCGCACACACACACACACACACACACACACACACATTACATATGCATATGCACATAAAACTGCTCGCACAGAGACCGCATAATGAATGAATGTCAGTCGCCAGATGATGATTATCAATGCTGAATTGGTATGCATGCATGAGAAAAAATAATGGAAGCTGTTGCTGTTAACTGAAATTTTAGTAACTGAGCTTTCAGCATCATGTACAATAGAAAACTGACAGACAGACTGAGAATTATTTTGACAGACGAAACACACCCACCACTACACAATGACATCAGTAGTTGTCGGTCATACAGAAATAGCAGATTCAGAGCTCCACGCGCAAGAACATTTTACATCAGCTCATTCATTCGGCCTACAGCCATACGCGCACACAATCAAAGCATGCAATATACCCACTCATAGAACTGTCACACTAATCACCATCCCCACGCACCCGTACTCCCACCCCCGCACCCCACCCCCAGCCCTCCCAGCACGAGCTGGACTCTTCAACAGACGTGTACCTGGATGCAAGACATTTTGCGTACAGGCGTTACCTTGTGGGTACGTCATTCTGATGATTAATATATATATATATATATATATATATATATATTCGATTTATTTGCTGGATGTTCTTATTTGCTGGGTGTTCTTGTTTATGTTTACATTGTTGTGCGATACCTTATTGTGTTAACGTGTGTGTGTGTGTGTGTGTGTGTGTGTGTGTGTGTGTGTGCATTTTATTTATATATTCGATTTATTTGCTGGATGTTCTTATTTGCTGGATGTTCTTATTTGTTAAGATTGTCGTGCAATACGTTATTGTCTGCGCGCGCGCGCGCACACACACACACACACAAACACATTTATATACGATTTATTGTTTTTAATTGTCTACATTGGTGTATAATACGTTCTTGTCTTAATGCGCTCGGGTGTGTAGTTTTAAACATATGTAATTTATCTGCTGGATGTTTTTTTTGTTTGCTTGTTTGTATACATTGTTGTGCGGTGCCTGGTTGTCTAGTCGCGCGCGTGGGGTGGGGGGGTGGGGGGTGGGGGGGGTGGGGGGCGAGGGGTGTGTGTGTGTGTGTGGGGGGGGGGGGGGTCGTTTGGTTTTATCTTTCGTTAGCTGCTGTGAGATACACGTCTACAGTGTCAGTGCAAGTGGTACTGATGATGAACATGTCTCCGTGTGGCGGAACGCAGGCCACGGTTCACTGCCGGACACTCGCTGTGCTCAATAACATGGGATGTCCTGCGTTGGAAACTACCACTCCCAGTTAGTTTGTTTACCAGGCAGAACTGACTAACACTGTGGGAAAGCTTTTTTTTTCTGTTTTGCTTTGTTTCGTTTCTGTTTTTTTGCCTGCAGCCTTGTTTTCGACCACACCAGTGTGATCCAAGCCATGTTTCAGGGATAGGAGAAGTAAACTCCGACCGGTAGCATCATAAGAGAGAGAGAGAGAGAGAGAGAGAGAGACAGAGACAGAGACAGAGACAGAGAGACAGAAGTCAAGACAAGACAAGACAAGGCAAATTCTTTATTTCGAGGATAATAGATAAGCACTGGTGTGCTTTTTTACATCCAGTCCCCGCCCTGAATAGGGTCTACACTACACAATATTTAATAAAATGAAAGCACGGTGTTAGTGGAGATACATAACAGAGGAAAAATATATATAATTCAAAACAAAACAACAACAACCACACACACACACACACATGGCATACAGGCACTCGCATGGGGTATACAGTAAAATGCACAGAAAAAAATGAAAGAAACACACACACACACACACACACACACACACCACTACAGACCATGGGGGGGATAGAGGGTGAGGAAGGTTCTCAGTCAACCATACACATTTGACAAACAGTATCATTGAAATGAACGATTTACATTACACATTATGGCATAAGGTGGGAAAGGCAATGTTTTTTGAAGGTGGTTGGGCAATGGTGTTGTTTAATTGTTTCTCAGTGTGAGTGAGTTCCATAGGGTGGCGCCTGAGTAAACCAGACTGGATTTGAACAAGTCAATTCTTGGAATTGGGATATGGACTTGGGGGGGATTCCTTGATGAAATTACAAAAAAATTGTCTATTAATGTTGGTGGTGCATTACCTGTCATAATCTTTTGAGAGAGAGAGAGAGAGAGAGAGAGAGAGAGAGAGAGAGAGAGAGATCTCATTGCAGTTTTCAGTTAAGAAAAAAAATGTTTATTGAGATTGAAACTGTTTACATTTGCCGCGAACTGAGAAAAAAGCTACGCCAGAAAATAAGTAATAGTGGTTGCAGTCGCAGTTGTTAGTTGTAATAGTAGTGAGTAGCACCGTTGGGGAGTCAGTAGTCACGGTAGTAGTAGTAGCATCCATCAGTAGCAGCGGCGGCGGCAACAACTACAGCAGTAGCAGAAACAGATGTAGTGACAGCAGCAGCAGCAGCAACAACAACAAAAGAAGTGGTTGCAGAACATTTATAAAAATTAAAAATAAAAATTAAAAAAATCAGGAAAGGGAGGCTAGTCGTCATGGCACATCAGAGCCAGTTTTCTCCCCTAGTTTTCACGTTGATTTGCAACTTAAGACACAAAACGATAATACTTTTCTGAGTTAGAACATTCGCCCATGATTTCGAGAGTCATGTTTAGATCTTAATCTTACGAATCATTCTCATACAAAGACAGTTATCTTCGCCCCAATTAAAGTTAATGCAGCTGTTTTCCTTTTTTTTCTAGAGTGTTCCAGTGGTCTTGCCGCACGGCAATTCGTGATCGACATTGCGATGAGTAAACAGCCCAAACCTGAGCAACTTGAAGAAGGACAAAACATTAAATATTGGCAATAAAATGTTCTTCTGATTTTTACACTGATGCAGAAATGTGCGTTAAATTCCGCTGTCGACACTTTTCCGACGCAGTGAAGGCTATTGCACAGGCAACGCCGGATTTCAAATTGCTTGACTCGTGAACAGTGGCAGACACTTAACACGTTCGCGAGCGCGCACACTCGGCACATAAACACGGACGCAGACACAGACATGTAGACAGAGAAACACAGCCGCACATAGACACAGACTGACGAACACAGACGGAGCCTGTGATCAATGTCGCAGTCCGATGGAACACACAGAAATAGGTCTGCCAAGCATTTACCAACTACAAGAAATAATCAGCAAATTGATGTTGCTGGGGGAACGAAGGAAAAAAACAAAGAGAAAAGAAATGTTCGATCAATAATCTTTACAATGTATATGTTGTTCTAATTACGCCTAACTTTCGAAGCCTCCGTGGCCTAATGGATAAGGCATCGGCCTCCTAAACGCCGGATCGGCTAGAATGTGTGCAAGCCGGGGATTGCGGGTTCGAGTCCCGTCGGAGGTGTTTTTTTTGTTTTTTTTTCTCCCCCTTCTCTCCTCTCTTTTGGGGTGTGTGGGTGGGGTTGGGGGTATCAAGCACTACACAAATTAAATCAGTTAATTGATGCCTTTTGATATTATCCTCATTTTATCTTTGTTTTATATATATATATATATATTTTTTTTAATTATATATATTTTCTTTTAATCAATTAATTCCTTTCTTACTTTACTATTTTTCTCTGTCTGCGCCCCCTTCCTTTTTATATTTGTTTTTATGTCTACGTCTTTCGTTTTAACCTGTCATCCGACTGGTCCGACCTGGCCTATTTGTAATACTTAATGTAATAGGAAATTCGTAATATGCGGCGACGATTCTTGACGACGATTCTTGACAAGAGACAAGTGGCGAGGGCAATTTTCAGAGAAACGGCGGTGGCCGACAACAGTTGATAGCGCGCGTGGTAGTCGGCTTTCACACGGTCCATCTTGCACAGGCGCGTGCTGACACAGACTGACATTACATGGCTGCACGAGCGGGTGAAACGAAGGCTCGGGCACGAAAATGGCGATTGGAAGCACGATAATACGTACAGCACAGGAAAGTCCACGGCATGAGGTAAACGATGATTTAAAAAAGAAAAAAAAGACAAAAAAGACGACAAGATTGTTGTGACAATGAAACCGGACAAAAAAAAAATCTAAGGAACGTGAACTTCAACCCTGCTAGGCGAAGGGAGAAGGGACGCAACTGTGGTGTCATGACATCTGAAAACTATGCCGTCTCCTACGGAGTTGCTGTTATTAGTGTGTGCATCCCAGCAGTCATTACTTTTGTCTTGTTTTGTTTTGTTTGTACAAACATCTGCATAAACATACATACGCGCTCCGTTCAACTATTGACACTGATTTGCTGAATATACTTCTGCCTGTGGAACAGGCAATAAGCCCAAGTGTTCGGTTGTCTGTGTGTGTGTGTGTGTGTGTGTGTGTGTGTGTCTGTGTGTCCGTGGTAAACTTTAACATTGCCATTTTCTCTGCAAATACTTTGTCAGTTGACACCAAATTAGGCATAAAAATAGGAAAAATTCAGTTCTTTCCAGTCATCTTGTTTAAAACAATATTGCTCCTCTGGGATGGGCACAAAAAAATAAAAAAATGAAGCCTAATTATATGCAAACTGCATTTACTGTTATATTTATATTTTTTGTATTCTCTAAACTTGGCACTTTGATCTGATATTCTAAACAACTCCAACCGAACAAACTTGACCTTAAGGGTGTAGATGCCAATAGGTCGTTAAACTCCAATAGTCGCTGATATTCTGACCCAACAACAAGAGCAGTCATTATTATCATTTTTTGTTCAAATAGGAACTTCTTTTGCTATGCATGGAAATTTTATTTATTTTGCAAACGTTTTGGTGTAGATAGTAAAAAACAGAAATTACTCTGTAATTAATGGCAGGGGACTTAATTCGCTTTAAACTTATCTTTCTCATCTTAAACATTACATTTTGAAATTATACTCAATACATAAAAAGCTTGGATTTAAAAAAAAAAAAAAAAAAAGTGTATCACAAGTGAGTCTTGAAGGCCTTGCCTCTCTTGTTTTGATGGCTTTCATCCTGGTTTGATAATTAAATAACGTCCTGGTTGCCTCTGAACGGACCTGCCAGAGCGGAACGTTGCTCTTCAATTTTCTGGTGGGGGTACGTGTATGTGTGTAAGCGCGAGCACATTCAAGTCCCCTGAACGAGTGGCATTTTTTTTTTTTTTGTATCAAATTTTAATTTTCATTCATTGTTTTTTTATGTTCCGTGTGGAATAATGTTTTCTTTAAACTGTTCCAAGTGTTTTCCTATTTTACATAATCACATACTCAGAGACACACACACACACACACTGACGCGCGCGTGCAAAACATTCATATGTATATAAAAGTAGGACTGACAACACACTTAGAGACTTAGAGAGAAAATTAAATTAAATACATTTTATTTTCTGAGGTAATAGAGTAAACAAGGCAATGCTTTTTTCCCCCATCCAGCCCTCGAAGGGGAAACAGAAAAGTAAAACAAATGGGGAATCATTATATATCAAGACAGCATGCACATTTTAATAATGGTTACATGAATAGTAATTTGGCATTAACAACACTACATAACTAGAGGAGAATGAGAGGAGAGAGAAGATAAGGGACAGAGAGAGCGAGAGCTGAGAAGCGAGAGAGATAGAGACAGACAGAGAGAGAGAGAGCAAGAGAGAAAGAGAGAGAAAGAGAGAGACAGACCGAAAGAGAGACAGAGACAGAGAGAGCGAGCAAGAGAGAGAGAGACACAGAGACAGAGAGAGAAAGAGGAAGAGGGAGAGAGAGAGAGAGAGAGAGAGAGAGAAAGAGAGAGAGAGACGGAGACATAGAGAGCGAGAGAGAGAGAGAGAGACGAGACAGAGAGAGAGAGACAGACAGACACACACAGACAGAGAGAAAGAGAGAGAGAGAGAGAGAGAGAGAGAGAGAGAGAGAGAGAGAGACAGAGACACAGAGAGAAGGCCTACAAGACATGTGAATTAACTTAAATAAATGTCAAGATAATGATCAAGCAATAAAAATTTGAACTGAAATAAGCATGCATTTGTTATAAACAAAAAACAAAAAAGAGACAAAGAGAAAGGAAGAAAGGGGGGGGTGGGGGGGAGGGACACGCATGGACAGACAGACAGACAGTGAGACAGAGACACAGAGAAAAAAATAGGGAACGGTAGAGTTTGAGGAGGTGAGGGGGAGGGGGGAGGGACACGCAATTCTTTTATTTTAATTGAACCAGATGAACACTGCAACAGCTCTAACGTCGGTTACTGGCATTGATTAATATGAATCATCATCCATTCCCTGATAAACTTGTATCCACATGAAACCGACTCCAGAGCACATTACAAAGAGACCGCAGTCCCCGCCCGGTACGGTCCAGCTTGTGACATAAAGGAAGGTGTGCAGGCCCACTTTCGTCGGGACTCCCCGGTTTATATATATATATATATATATATATATATATATATATTTTTTTAATTTAATTAAATTTAATTAATTTTTTTTAAAGCGAGAACCGCGTGCGTATGAGTGTCTCCATTTCCTGTACTTCCAGGTCACCGAAAGACTAAAATTTCGTCGTGGAAATCACTGTTTTGACGAAAGGATTTTGAACATTTTCCTTGACTATTTTTGCACGTTTTACAAGGTATATTTGGTTTTATATGTAACCGTGAACCGAGTGGTGTATTATAAAGGGGACGGTACAAAAGAATAATTAAATGAATAACTGAATTTAAATAGTATGAAGATGAAAGGATAGAAAAAATCTGCGCACAGGCCAAAGAAACATAGAGGCCAGTCACAAAGGTTTTTTTTCTGTTGTTTCATTATACAATAGTTACAAGAAGAGAAGAAGAAAAGAAGATGAGAAGATAGTGCCTGAAAGACACAACAAACAAATGTCATAAGTCATATGTCAGTAAAATGGATAGTGAGCACATGTATACATATTAACATGGAATGACTACCTCTTGGTTTGGGATAAGCAACTACATAACATAACAAAATGCATATGTGTGAAGGCCTATCACTGAGAGCAAATAATATTTCTAATACATTTAAATAGTGCAGTTACAGTGGTTGAAGCTAAGATGATTTAGTGAAAGTACACTGACAGTATAGATTATGCAAAGCTTATACTGTGTAAGTGACTCAAATCATGTAACACTATACTGGAGTAAGCCGTATAGGAGAGAGCATGATAGCTACAATTAATAGACTGTGATACATATCAGATGGTTTCAATCAATAACTGATATCAGCTCAACACTATCTTGTGACCACCACAACAGAACACTACACACATACATTGTAAGAGGACTAAACACACTGTAATTGTGAAGCTATCGTACTGAGAGTCAGTGAAACACTGTAGCAGTACAACTGATATCAGCATATAAAATAATACATGAATAATAAACATGATGATAGAATCAGTGACTTTGATATTCAACACTGCACTGGCAAACTGAGAAACCAAATAGTAGTCAGTGCTCAATACAATGACTGGAAGAACAATCATGTCTTAACCAAGTGGCTTCAGCTAGCAAATGAACTCACAAAAGTTATCCAGTTGTGTCAAACATAAACACAGTAAACATGGCATGTGTTCAACATTTAAATCTCCTCTGCTGAAAGCAGGATAAGTAAAGTCTAACCTTCATCAGTGTGAGCAAAGAGGGAAATGTTCCTGCATTAACAATCTACGTCAATGACTGTGTGGTTCAAATAACTAAATAGTTTCAGTCTAGGGGCACGTCATAGCGACATGGTGATTATTTACGTCAAACAATAATAAGATTGAAGTATGTGTGTAAGCATAGCAGACATAATCTGGCAGTGAATGATGCATAAACTTGGTTTAATAAATGTTTAGAGCATTTGTTTATAATGGGATTTGCATTCAAATTTGGAATGCCAGCAGGTTGGCTGCGAAAAAGGCGTCTGCTATAGCTTGTGTGTGAAGTGGACATTGCAACCAGCTGAGCACTTGGCTACATATAAAAACACCCATTATTTGCTTTAATATTCTATGTTTACTTCGAACGTGTTTCTTGTCAAATATCTGCCATTTCGCATTCAAACTGATCCATTTATAAACTATGCCAAAAAGTGGTCCAAAGAAAAGCAGTGCAAACTCACGGAAGCCACTTCCGGTGGTGGGCTGCCCATGTCGTCATATGACCTACTTCTCGCACTGCCAGCAACGAAAAATCCACCATGAAAGCGGGCTGCACACCCTCCTTATTACTTTTACGTTGCCGCAGGTGAGTCCATCATCCATACCCCCTTGCTCGTCAATCAGAAGGTCAATGTCAAAGGCGTGTTGGCGGGTCTTTGGTAATCAACCGCTCAAACATAACTCTCTGTTTCAATGTCCCTTTCCAAGACGTTTTTGTCAAAGAGTTGCGGACTGATCCACATACACTACACTGACTGCATCTGCTGTAGGGTGGGTGGGGGTGGGGTGGGGAAGGAGCAGATGCCTGACCTTCGCATGAACCAAACAGGTGTGTGTGTGTGTGTGTGTGTGTGTGTGTGTGTGTGAGTAGTCAGCAAACAGGAACCACGCCACGCGTGCACTGAGGCAAAGCACACATCACGAGGAAAAGAGAAGTCCCACTGATGATGACGTCAGAAGCAGAACCATTGATGATATTGCCACAGCTGGAAAAACAACAACATGTAAATATGACCAATGAAATGGGTAAACAACTAACTATTTAAGTAACCAATAAAACAAATAGATAAATAAATAAATAAACAAACC
>NC_134894.1:22160763-22168263 GCF_041734735.1 Babylonia areolata | reverse complement strand
ACACACAATGCTGCTTCGCATTTCCACATCCAGCACACATATACATGATAAGTACAGAGAAACCAGTTCCCGAAACGTGTGTCCAGCATGCTCCAAGCCCAAAGAAATAATAATGCACACACCAATTTGTGTTGGGATCAAACAACGACCTTCAAAATAAAGATTACATATCACCATAAAAGATGAGTTCGAACGTTTTGCATGTTAATGTGTAATACGAAGAGAGGATGTGGGAGCGTGTGTGTGTTAGGGGCAGTAATCTTCATTTCTTGGCGTATGGAGTCTTGTCCCCTGGCTCCTCTCTTTGGTTCACGAACCCATTTTTCATACCAAAAGAGCAGTTCCGTCTTTTTATATTTTACCATTTTTTGACAATGTTTTATTGCTAAGGCTGTAGCTCACAGCCTCTCCACTGTTACATATGATTATGCGATATGCGATTCCGCGTGCCTGTGTGCGTGCCTGCTTGTGTGTTATGCAAGGCGCTGTTTACCGTGATGGGGAAAACGTCACATTCCTTTAACATTAAAGAGAATAAGATACAGAAGAACTGAAAATGAGAGAGAAAGAGGGAAAAAGGACAGACAGAAAGAAAGAAAGAAAGAAAGAAAGACAGAAATACAGAACGAAAGAACGAACGAAAGAGAGAAAGAAAGAGAGAAAGAAAAAAAAAAGAAAGAAAAAAGAAAGAAAGAACGAAAGAAAAACAGACGGAACGAAAGAAAAAAAATAAAGACAGAACGAAAGAAATAAATAAATAAAGAAAGAAAAGACAGAACGAAAGAAAGAAATAAATAAAGAAAAGACAGAACGAAAGAAATAAATAAAGACAGAATGAAATAAATAAAGAAATAAAGAAAGAAAGAATAGACAGAACGAAAGAAGAAAAAAAAAAAAAAAACAGTACGAAAGAAATAAAGAAAGAAAAGACAGAACGAAAGAAATAAATAAATAAAGAAAGAAAAGACAGAACGAAAGAAATAAATAAAGAAAAACAGAATGAAAAAATAAAGAAATAAAGAAAGGATAGACAGAACGAAAGAAATAAAGAAAGACAGTACGAAATAAAGAAAGAAAGAACAGACAGAACGAAAGAAATAAAGAAAGAAAGACAGTACGAAAGAAATAAAGAAAGACAGAACACAAGAAATAAAGACAGAAAGAGATAAAGAAATAAAGACAGAAAAAAAGACAGAGCGAAAGAAATAGATAAAGAAAGAACGAAAGAAAGAAAAAAAAAGACAAAAAGACAGTTTCAGTTTCAGTTTCAGTAGCCTCAAGGAGGTGCCACTGCGTTCGGACAAATCCATATACGCTACACCACATCTGCCAAGCAGATGCCTGACCAGCAGCGTAACCCAACGCGCTTTGTCAGGCCTTGAGAAAAAATATATAAATAAAATAAAATAAAATGAAATAAAATAACTAAGTAACTAAGTAACTAACTAATAATAATATAATTTAAAAATAGGTGAATAAATAAATAAATAAATAATAATAATAATAATGAAAATAAAATAAATAAATAGATAAATAAATAAATAAATAAAAAAAAAGAAAAAAAGACAACAATGATGATAAATAAGCAAATAAATATAAAAAAAGGAGACACACATTCACACATACACACACATATGCGTGACAGATATGCACCAAACATGCAGTTTCACAGATATGAAAGCACAGTCAAATACACATAAACGTACATGAGCCCCAACACACACACACACACACACACACACCTTACCCTGCACCCCCTCTACCCCCTTCCACACACTCATTTCTAGGCTACGTATCGCAGCTTCCATGGTACACACACACACACACACACACACACACACACACAAGACAAAACACAAGAAATAAAGACAGAAAGAGAGAAAGAAATAAAGGCAGAAAAAAAAAGACAGAACGACAGAAATAGACAAAGAAAGAACGAACGAAAGAAAAAAAACACACACGAAGAAACAAACGAAAGACAAACAGTCGGAAAGAAAGAAGGAAAGAAAGAAGGAAAGAAAGAACAGGCCAGGACGGCCATGCGGACAGCACACAATGGAGTGGGCCGTGACACTGACCTGCACATTGACCCGGAAGGGGTTGTAGTGGTCTCCAGTGCTGGCACAGCGGCCTGTCCGAGCCGTGGAGTCACCGCCCACCCCTCGGTCGTGCACGTGCCACTCGTGGCCCCTAGTCTGGGGGTACATTTATTTCAGTTGGTTGTCGTTTTTTAAAATTTTTTTCTTCTTCTTTCTTTTCTTCTTTTATTAATTTCTGTATCCACTTTCTTTTTTCTGCCTCACACACACACACACACACACACACACACACACGCGCGCGCGCACACACACACACACGCACGCACTCACTCAAACACACACACGCGCACTCTCTCCCTCTCTCTCTGACGGTGAAATCAGTTGTACAAACACTGACAGTAACAATGACACTTACAAATTTTGTTATTGTCCCTTGCTCATATGGGGCTGTGGCCTTCAATGAATAAATTATCTCAGTCTCAGTCACTCTCTCTCTGACATACACACAAATTCTCTCACTCTCTGTCTCTCAAACACACACACATATATATATATATATACATATCATAGTATATGCACACACACATCATAGTATATGCACACATGCACACACACATCATAATATATGCACACATGCACACACACACACATCATAATATATGCACACACACATCATAATATATGCACGCACGCGCAATGCACCCACTGTCTTTCACCTTCTCTACTTGTTCGTGGGAGAGAGAGAGAGAGAGAGAGACAGAGACAGAGACAGAGAGAGAGCGAGACAGACAGACACAGACAGAGAAACACAGAGAGAGTATGACAGACCGACTGAGACAATGACGGAGACGGAGACCATTAGACAGAAATACAGTTAAAAGACAGACAGACAGAGCTCACTTGATTGGAAGAGGTTTTACGAAGATCAATGATGACAGTCGTAGGTGTCAGCGCCCCTCCAGGATACACCACTTGACTCTGAGCACATCGCACAGTGTGCGTCACTTCACCGCACAGGGACGGTCACATTTTTACCACCGAACAAAGCAAAGTGTTGGAGGTGAAAGAGCGATGAGGCCACCATGCAAAGGACCAAACAACAAAGAGTGGTAACTCTCTCCATTTACAAGGTACATAACTTCAAGTCAATGCTGCATATGCTACCGTTTCAGCGAGCACACAGGTTGAGTCAATAAAAGGTATATTGGAATAAACCCACACATTTCCTCAAATAGAAAAGGAAGCTCTGGGCAACACACACACACACACACACACACACACACACACACACACACACTCAAATCCATGGGCTGACTGATGTCATTAAATACGACGTCCAACACTCAACTTCCAGGAGTGACGCCTTAAAACGATAACTAAATATCAAACAATCTGATATAACCCACGTTTGACGTCACACACACACACACACACACACACACACACATTCCGACATCCATCCAGTACCCCTTCAAAATCCAGCACTGACATCACCAACACGATCTGCTCAAGCTGGCGCATGGACCCCGCAGCCAACAATATCGACAGGATTATTGTTCGATATCCCTTGCTTAACGCACTATGACCACATACGTGAAGTTGTTGATTTGATAAGTGACATCACACTGCAACAGCAGATGCCTCCATAGCTCAGTGGTTAGAGCACTGGTCTTGTAAACCAGGGGTCGGGAGTTCGATCCTCCCTGGGGGCTTGAATTTTTCTCTCTTGAACTTAATCTTTTTACTCCACAACATTTCAGTGCTTTTATTTGTTGGTTTATGGTTTATTTTGTCGATTTTTTTTTAAAATTTCATTTTATGTTTTGATAATTCTAGGGTAAGGCGCTCAAGGGTTGATCAGCACGTTGGGTTTACGCGAAGGTTACACATCTGCTCCTTTTTTTCTTTACAGCAGATGTGGTGTAGCGCATATGGATCTGTCCACGCGCTTTGACACCTCCTTTAAAAGGCCTGATCAGCGCGATGGGTTTATGCAAACAAAGGTCTAAACAAAGGCATCCACTGCCTTTCTTCCCCCCCTTTTTTTTCTTCTTTTATTTTGAACAGCAGATGTGGTATAGCGTATATGGATTTGTCCACACGCACTGACACCTTGGAAATGAAACCGACTTCTGACATGTAGGCATTGTATGATACTGTATCTATTGTATTAACTTTTTTCTTTAAAAAAAATGTATGTCCTAACCAGAACTGTTGATGTGGCCATTGTTTAAAAGATAACACAATACCAAATGTGACTAATATTTTTATTAGTTAAATGAAATATATAACATTTCAATGCGCCCTCCACAAGGGGTTTCCTGAAACAAACACGTCGTGTCTTGTCCTTGACACCTCCTCCTTGAAACACAAACTGACACTGACATTGTTGACACCGCATCTCTCTTTTATGCACTCACCATTAGTATCTGCCCGCTGACTTCCCCAGTGAAGACCGCCCTGGCTTTGAGCAGCATTCCACCTCGGGCCAGCGTTGGAGCAATGTTGGAGCACGTCAAGGGGGAAGAGGAGGTGGAGGAGGAGGAGGAGGAGGAGGAGGAGGGTAAGAGTGTCAGGGCCCTGCCCACCACGCTCCAAGGCCCCCAGAGGTCAAGGTCGGGGTCCAGAAGGGTGCGCTGGATGGAGGAGGAGGAGGTGTAGGAGGAGGTGAGGGCACCGAACTTGGCGGTGAGGTCTCCGGCATGGGGAGGTGTTGGAGGTGGGGCCCCGCTGTCTCCTCCCACAACTGGGATCTGTTCTGACCCATACCTTTCTTTGTCATCATCCCTTCCCCCAGTCATGGTTATTGTCCGTCGATATTACGTCTTTTAGCTTACAGAGATATTAAAAAAAAAAAAAAGAAAAAAAAAAAAAAAAAGCGGGAGAAATAAAGGGGTGGGGGTGGGGTGGGGGGGGATCAGAGTGGGGATGGGGGTGGAGGGCGTGGGGGTGACAGTTGAACGGGTTGTGGTGGTGTAATGAACTGGATATGGGAAAAGCGGGCTGAGTGTGTATTATTATGCTCTTTTTGTGTGTGTGTGTGTGTGTGTGTGTGTGTGTGTGTGTGTGTGTGTGTGCGTGTCTGTGTCTGCGTGTGTCTGTGTGTGTGCGCGCGCGCGCGTGTGTGTGTGTGTGTATGCTTGAAGGGTTGTTGTGCTGATTTTTGCTAAATGGACTCGGGAAATGTGACAGACAGACAGACAGACAGGCGGGCAGACAGCCAGGCAGACAGTCAGACAGACAGACAGGCAGGCAGACAACAGACAGACAGGCAGATAACAGACAGACAGACAACAGGCATACAGACAGACAGGCAGGCAGACAACAACATACAACAGACAGACAGACAGACAGGAGGGCAGAGAGACAAACACACCCGCAGCGGGTTGAAGACGTCGCCCAGGTGATGGCAGTGACCCTGGCTGTCGGCCACGTGACCCTTGTCCACCTGCATTCACACCAATACCCACCCACCTCGGGTGACAGGGAGACATTAACCCCTTAACTGCTGCTGACGGAGGTGCTCGTCAGTGAGAAAAGGTCTATCACCTCACTAAGGACTGTCACCTCACTAAGGACTATCACCTCATTAAAGACTGTCACCTCACTAAGGCCTGTCACCTCATTAAGGACTGTCACCTCACCAAGGACTGTCACATCACTGAGGAATGTAACCTCACTAAGGACTGTCACCTCATTAAGGACTGTCACCTCACTGAGGAATGTAACCTCACTAAGGACTGTCACCTCACTAAGGACTGTCACCTCACTAAGGACTGTCACATCACTGAGGAATGTAACCTCAATAAAGATTGTCACCTCATTAAGGACTGTCACCTCACTAAAGACTATCACCTCACTAAGGACTATCACCTCACTAAGGACTGTCACCTCAATAAGGACTATCACCTCACTAAGGACTATCACCTCATTAAGGACTATCACCTCATTAAGGACTATCACCTCATTAAAGACTATCACCTCACTAACGTCGGACTGAGCTTGCAGTGAGGATGTAAGTCATAAATGTTTATCTAGACTTCATCTGGGGGTGGACTTTCTTTCTTTTTAAAATTTTTTTTTTAAACAACATCAAGTACACCATTAATAACAGTACACACAAAAAAGTAGAAATTACACTTCAGACTTATTTCCACACTGATCTCATTTCACCAGTGTTCAGCAATCAAGGGGTTAAAATCCTCCTACACCAGTTGTCAACGTGACAGACGTATATATATATATATATATATATATAGAGAGAGAGAGAGAGAGAGAGAGAGAGAGAGAGAGAGAGAGAGAGAGAGCGAGAGAGAGAGAGAGAGAGAGAGAGAGAGAGATGGATACAGATATAGATATATATACTTCACTTTAATGCGGTGTACATGGTGTGTGTGTGTGTGTGTGTGTGTGTGTGTGTGTGTGTGTGTGTGTGTGACTCTTTCATTCAATTCGTTTGTAATCAATCGTGTTTTATCTCCTTATAACACTATATAAATTGAAATTATCTCCATGATTTTATATATCGATAGACACAGGCAAACAGACATACACACACACTTCGTCTAAATCACACTAGTGCACAGACGTTAAGTAATAGAACACACACACACACACACACACACACACACACACACACACACACAATGTCTAATATCACTTAAAGTGGACAGACATTAAATGAAATTGAACACACACACACACACACACACACACACACTAACATAAGTATACATTTAACACACACACACACACACACACACACACACACACACACACACACACACACACACTACCCCTACCCCCTAGTCCCCCCCCTCCTGCACTACCACCCCACCCACACACCCCCCACACACACACCTGCAAGTAAGTAGGAGCGCGGTGGCGGGGCAGGTGACGCAGGTGGATGCGGATGGCAGTGAAAGTGCGGAGGACCCCCACGCGCTGTGTGAAGGTGACTGCCCCATGGTCCACGGGACGACTCCCCTGCACCCCCTCCCCCCCGGGCATCCAGCGGTCAGCGGAGGCCTGCAGGGGCCACACCTTCAGGAGGTCGGCACAGGCCAGGTACTGCTCACCGCCCCCTGCCTTCCTCAGCACCAGGGACCTACACACACACAAACGCACAAACATGGGAAACACACAAATGAATAAACACACACACAGACACACACACACACACACACTTACAGAATCAATCAATCAATCATATGAAATACACAGAGAAACGCACACGCACTCATGAACACACAAACACACGCACATACAGAAAGATGAAAAAACACACACACACACACACACACACACACACACACACACACACACACACACACACACACACACACACACACAAAGACAAAGAAACACACACAGACACACAAAAAGCACACACACACACACACACACACACACACACACACACACACACACACACACACACACCACAGCAATGAAACATATC
>NC_134894.1:22148263-22155763 GCF_041734735.1 Babylonia areolata | reverse complement strand
GCCCGAAGAGCTGCAGGTTCAAATCCCGGTGTGTCCGCTCCGTGTTGTTCACTCCGCTCAGCATTCCATGCTTCCCGCTCAGGTCGCCCACCTGGACACACACACACACACACACACACACACACACACACACATATATATATATATATATATATATATATATATATATACATACACAAATACACATGCGTGCGCGCGCGCACACACAGACACACACACATACACGCACAAACATTCACACACACACACAAATGCACGTACACACACACATACACACACACACACACACACACACACATGCATGTACACATGCCAGTAAGTTTTTCCGACGCCATAATTATTTTTATTTGACGTCATGCTTTCCTCCTGCATAACACATTCCTTCGCTACACATATTTCATCCGCCGGTGTCGTGACACCGATGACATCACAAAAGATGACGTCATGACGTCCTGTCATCACAATGAATCATCCGACTCTAAAATTGTCCTGTAAAGGATTTGCAGTTGACACAGTCCCTGAATACGAACCTATGGTCCGAATCGTAGACGCGTCTTGTCAAAGTTAGTGATATTTTACAACTCTGTTTGTTGTTGTGTGTATCACACGGGCGTATAGCACTATCATCTATTGTATGCCATCTATGTTTCTAATATAAACGTCACATACCAAGATAACTTAACTTACTGAAAATGGGACATTTTCTTGTAGGGCCCCAGCATATATCACACTGCCTGTGGCAGTCTCTGTCGTTCTCGGAACAAAGAAAAATAATGTATGAGATGTGGTATGGCAGCAGATGGCTGTGAGCGTGGAAACGATAATTGAAGCCAGCCTTGTCCATCGTCGATGTCCGGACAGATCCGGGTAGTATAGCAATTGACAGATCAGATCACCACAGGGTCAGTTGAGTACAAAGGGACTCACACCCTCCGAGGCCAGTCTAGCGCATGTGGGCATCAGGCAGTAGAATTATTAAGTGAGGTCCGTTAAGCTGGACATGTGTGCGAGAACACAAAGAAACAAAGATGGCAAGCCCAGCGATGGGTAACGCCCAGCGGAGATAATGCGGCCGGACGACAGACGAATGGGGAGATTGATCAGTCCCGGGGCTATATATAAGGCTGAACACAAAGATCCCGTGAGCAGACCCCAGGAAGAGACCCCAGGAAGAGACCCGAAGAACAGAGCCGAAAAGAGAGGCCAGAGCAAACCCTTAGAAGACCGGTCTGCAGCCAGATGATGATTTCAAGAGGTATGTGACGTGTTAGATTCTAAGTCAACATAGGCAGTAGTTAGGTTAGGACAGGTCGTAGGATGTCTATGTTGATGACCGAAGGATGCTACTATGGATAGTTAAGTGATATGATGTTTAGCCCAAGAATGTTGAAAATACGTGACTGAATAAACAAAGGATCTCAAAATGAATCAAGTCTTCAGAACTTGTTAGTTGTTATATGTTGTGAAATTATTCCCTCTCGTCATAATCTATTTCATGGTGGTGTGTCTTATTCATTTGTTGGTTCGGGTCTACTCTCTACCTTTCCACATCTCTTAGATGGTAGGCTTTCCTCCCTGTATGAAATCTTATTGTGTCAGGTAACGTTTGGCAACAAACATAGGGAACCAAACGAAATCAGAGAGAACAGACTGCATTCCCCTGAGTTGAAATGTTCTAGGAAAAAGCTGGAATTTACAGTTGATGGAGATAGGGATATTCACCCGTGAGACAGCTGGCACAAGATAAATCCACAACTTTTCCGTCGTGTGATAGTAATATTCACTGATATGATAGTTTGTGGACATGACTCTTCAATTCCATTTAGTGTAAAACACTCACAGGGTACTAGCGGCACCTTCTTACCCGAGTGATAGTAACGACGCTTTTCACCCGAGTGATAGTGCTATACGCCCGTATGATATGTGTATAAACGTTCTCCATTTGTAAGTTCTTTCGACTCAGCAGTCATCTTTTAAAAAATAAAAACGTAACGGCGTGTTCTGTAATGTCATATCACACGCACACACATATACAATACACATATATACAACACACACACACACACACACACACACACACACACACACACACACTCACACACACACACACACACACGCACACAACACACACACTCAC
Organism: Babylonia areolata; assembly: GCF_041734735.1. NCBI lineage: Eukaryota > Metazoa > Mollusca > Gastropoda > Neogastropoda > Buccinidae > Babylonia > Babylonia areolata. The sequence continues at coordinate 22,153,626 of NC_134894.1, read as the reverse complement.
ACACACACACACACACACACACACATACACACACACACACACTTTCACTCACACACGACAAACACACACACACACACACACACACGTACATCACCCCTCCACGCCCACCCACCCCCAACACACATACTCACCCCCCCCCCCCACACACACACCCCACCCCCACCCCACACACTCATCCCTCTGACCTGGTAGTCATGGTGGGAGTGCAGGCCAGGGGGAGGAGAGTAGCCGCCGCCGCTGTGGTGATGGTGGTCCTTGCTGGCGTGCAGAGGGTCGAAGGGGGGACCCACGCTACGCTGACCACAGGGGTCAACGTCAAGCCCCAGAAGCTGTGGCACGGGCCACTGGTGCAGGCGGTACTCGCCGCCCGACGAGCGCAGGTTCCGGAGCCGCAGCCGGGTGAGGGTGGGGTCTAGAGGCGACTCCTGCGTGAGGGTGATGTCCCCTGTTATTACCCCTTGGTGGTTGAAGGTGGCCACACCTGCCCAACACGACAATAATAATATTTTGTATTTTTTTTTATATTTCTTTTTATCACAACAAATTTTTTCTGTGTGAAATTCGGGCTGCTCTCCCCCAGGGAGAGCGCGTCGCTACACGACAGCGCCACCCTTTTTTTTTTTTTTTTTTTTTAATTTTTTTTTTCCCTGCGTGCAGTTTTATTTGTTTTTCCTATCGAAGTGGATTTTTTCTACAGAATTTTGCCAGGAACAACTCTTTTGTTGACGTGGGTTCTTTTACGTGCGCTAAGTGCATGCTGCACACAGGACCTGGGTTTATCGTTTAATCCGAATGACTAGCGTCCAGGTCACCACTCAAGGTCTAGTGTTTCAGTTTCAGTAGCTCAAGGAGGCGTCACTGCATTCGGACAAATTCATATACGCTACACCACATCTGCCAAGCAGATGCCTGACCAGCAGCGTAACCCAACGCGCTTAGTCAGGCCTTGAGAAAAAAAATGTATATATATATATAGATAAGCTTACATAAATAGATAAATAAATAAATAAATAAATAAATAAATAATAATTATGATAAAAAAAGGTCGTAGTAATGAAAATAATAATAAAAGGGTCTAGTGGAGGAGGAGAAAATATCGGCGGCTGAGCCATGATTCGAACCAGCGCGCTCAGATTCTTTCGCTTCCTAGGCGGACGCGTTACCTCTAGGCCATCACTCCACATAGGCCATCACTCCACATATACAGACCTGGGTTGGTTTTCTTCAACGGGCTGGTATGACCGCGTGTGTGTGTGCGTGTGCGGTAGAGGTAAGGTATTGCTTTAATCATTCACTTTAAGGCACATTTAGGTCTCGTCTTCTTCTTCTTCTTATCATCATTATCATTATTAGCACTATTGATACTAAAATAGCGCTTATCTTCCGTCACAGATCAAACTCAGAGCGCTCTACAAACACGGGGTCATTTACACTAACAGCCGCCTTTAGGCGCTGATTATTGATTTTGTTTCCTGTGTCAGTCAGTCATGCTTCAGTCACGCGCACGGACTCTCGTATATATTATATGTGGAGTGATGGCCTAGAGGTAACGCGTCCGCCCAGGAAGCGAGAGAATCTGAGCGCGCTGGTTCCAATCACGGCTCAGCCGCCGATATTTTCTCCCCCTCCACTAGACCTTGAGTGGTGGTCTGGACGCTAGTCATTCGGATGAGACGATAAACCGAGGTCCCGTGGGCAGCATGCTCTTAGCGCACGTAAAAGAACCCACGGCAACAAAAGAGTTGTTCCTGGCAAAATTCTGTAGAAAAACCCACTTCGATAGGAAAAACAAAACTGCACGCAGGCAAAAAATGAAAAAATGAAAAAAAAGAAAAAAACAGAAAAGAAAAAAAGGGTGGAACTGTAGTGTAACGACGCGCTCTCCCTGGGGAGAGCAGCCCGAATTTCACACACAGAAATCTGTTGTGACAAAAAGAAATACAAATACAAATACAAAAATTACAGTGGATGTCTTTTTTTTTTTTTTCTCTTCCTATTTTCGCCAGGGGTTCTTTTAAGTGCGTTTAGTGAATGCTGCACACAGACCTCGACTTCACGTCTCAGCTAAATGACTAGCCTCGATCAAGACCAAGGTCTTGTAGAGAGAGAGAAAAATCTGGCAACCGTAGGATTCGTTCCAGCACTCTCAGGTTCTCACACTTCCTTTGGCGGACGCGTTACCATTAGACCACCACTCCACATGTGAACACAAGTGCCGAACAGGTAATATGTTTTCAATACCATTCACATCAAAACATCTTCGGGTCTGTTCCGAATTTTTTTTTTTTTTACAAACCTTTACACATGGGAGGAAGGTGGCAGAATGGTAAAGACGCTCATCTGTCAATACAGAGATCCCGCAAGGGTCTGGGTTCGAATCCCGCTCTCCTCTCTTCTCCCATGTTTGACTGGAAATCAAACTAAGCGTTTAGTCTTTCGGGTGAGACGATAAATCGAGATCCCGCGCACTGAAAAAGAACCCATGGCAACGACAGCTTTGTCCTCTGGCTAAATTCTGAAGAAGAAACCCACTCTGATTGGCATACTAATAATACACGCATACACTCAAGGCCTGACTAAGCGCGCTGGGTTATTCTGTTGGTCAGGCATCTGCCTAGCAGATGTGATATAGCGTACTTATGGATTTGTCACACACACACACACACACACACACACATGTATATATATACACACACACATATATATATATATATGCATGTATGTATGTATGCATGCATGCATGAATGTATGCATAAATATCCCTAATTTCTCATGATATATCTGTTGTGAAAATCGTAGTCCAATCCAATCCAATCCAATCCATTACAATGGAATATCATTTTGTACAATACAATACGATACAAAACACACATGCTTCCACCCACCCACTCACCCCACCCCCACCCCCCTACACTCACACACAAACCTGTACGAGCCCGATATCGACGGATGACGGCACAGGCCACGGGCGGGAAGGACTGGGACTGGTCAGCCACAAAGAGCTGCAGAGTGCTGTCCACCACACTGTCCGCCCCGGACAGTGGCAGGTGCTCGTCCACTGACGTCATCCGCCCCTCGCCGCCGCTGCTGTCGTCATCATCAACGTCACCTCTCCCCACCTCCACCGGCCCCAGCTTGCTTCCCAGATCCCCGATGGCGCAGCTGTGTTATATATCATCGGATTGGAGGAGTGGACATGATACTGTTCAGATGCATTGCTGTCTTCATCTTCATTTTGGACATCTTTATTCCAGGTTTGCGTGCACGCACACAATGTGTAGGCTCACGGTAAGAATTGCGTTTGACGTAATGATCATTATTTACGGTGTAGTTATGACTCCAGTTACTGACACCCACATGCACATTTATTCACATACACACACACACATTCACACTCACATACACATACTCACACTCATTTACATTCGTACACACTTGTCCAAAAACTAACACGCATACACACCCACAACACACACACACACACACACACACTCACTCACCCACACGCACATACCTGCAAAAAACACACACAAAGACAACCGCGCACCCGCACACACACGCACGCATACACGCACACATTTACAAACATATACACACACATTTACAAACACACAAACACACACACACGCACACCTCCACAGCTTCACCAAACAGTCACCAACCTGGCATGGTTGCTCCCGTCACACTGACCCCTAACCCTGGAAGGGTTGTAGGCTGTTCCCACAGCGTTGCACCCTCCCTCCTCTCCGTGCACCACTCGCCATTCCAACCGCCCACCGCCTCTCCCTGGTGCCTCGAAGCGCAGGTCAGAGGTCACGCGGGTCACGTGACCGGCATGGGACGCCCTCTGGCGGAAGATTACGTGTCCCAGAACGCCCTGGCGGAAGACGGCAGTGGCCGTGACGTAGGGGTCGGTACTCTCCACGGTGGCGCAAGACAGAGGTTGTCCACTCTTGTTCAGGATCAGCAGAGATCGACCTGCACGTATTGGGCCGAGAGGGTGGGTGTGGGCATTGGGGGCAGGGGGGGTGAGTAGAAGTGTGTGGGTGGGTGGGTGGGAGGCGGGCGGACGCGGTGCAAGAGGTGGGAGGAGGGAGTGTGGATGGGGGTGGGGGACGGGGAGCAGAGATTGGAGGAGATATCAGACAAAATGTTGTATAATCATTCACCATCATCAACGTCATCCGCATTACCATCATCCATGTACCTATATGTAGTACATAAATGACAGAAAACACGCAGTTCTTGTGACTCATTCCAGGTTCTGAAGATGACCATTTCGATGCTTACTTTCTCTGGTGATATTATATTGCTAATGTCGCCCCAATAGCTTCTACCACCAACGTTTGAGTGAGTACAATCCGTACTCAATCGTTTCACTGTCAGAGAGAGAGAGAGAGAGAGAGAGAGAGAGAGATGGAGAGGAAGACGCACATACAATGCACTGAATGGCAGACAAAAGCAGATAACTGATGGGTTCCATCTTCCGCGGTACAAATATCCATATTCAGAAACAGACACGAGGGAGTCCAGTGTCGGAGGAAGGAGAAGCGGTCAGCTCAAAATGGATCCAGACAGACAGACATTGGGACAGCGATTGGGACAGCCATTTGGACAGCTATAAGGACAGCCATTGGGACATACGTTGGGACAGCTATTGGGACAGACATGTAAAACATCTATTGGGACAGCCATTTTGATAGACGTTGGGACAGCTATTGGGACAGACATGTAAAACATCTATTGGGACAGCCATTTGGACAGACGTCCGGACATGGGACAGCCATAGGGGCAGACATTCGGACATCTATTTAGACAGACATTGGGACAGTCATCTGGACCATTTGGACAGACCTTGTGACAGTCATTTGGACAGCTACTGGGACAGACATCGGACAAGTATTTGGACAGACATTTGGAGGCATTTGGATAGACATTGGACAGATACTGGGACAGAGACTGGGCGATATTGGGAGGGACAATGGTAGACATTTTGCTCGGACTTGGACAGAATTTGTGACAACCATTTGGACAGACATTGGGAGATATTTTGACAAATATTATGACGGACATTGAGACAGACATTGGGAGGTATTTGGATATACATTATGACAGACGTTGAGACAGACATTGGGAGGTATTTGGATATACATTATGACAGACGTTGAGAGAGACATTGGGAGGTATTTGGACAGACATTATGACAGACATTGAGACAGACATTGGGAGGTATTTAGACATACATTATGACAGACATTGAGACAGACATTGGGAGGTATTTAGACATACATTATGACAGACATTGAGACAGACATTGGGAGGTATTTGGACACACATTATGACAGACAATGGGACAGCCGTAT
>NC_134894.1:22105763-22140763 GCF_041734735.1 Babylonia areolata | reverse complement strand
GCTGCATGTACCGGAACGACACCCGTCTTCCTTGTACATGGTTGTTGTTCACCGCTTTTATTTTATTTTAATTTATTTATTTATCTATTTTAGAGTTATATTCGAAAGAAAAAGGAGGGGGGGATTGGAAGTTAGAAAGGTGGTGGTGGTGGTGTAATGAACGGCATATGGGAAGCTTTGAGGCACTGTTGAGAGAGTTCCTCTTCGCTGATGACTGCGCGCTTGCTGCACACACCCATGAGGACATGCAGTTCATTATGGACAGGTTCTCAACCTCCTGCAGGCGCTTTGGACTCACCATCAGCCTCAGCAAGACCGAGTCCATGTACCAACCAGCTAGCTCACAGAACGCCAGTGCCTCCCCCCCACCTGCAGTCAAGATCGATGACACAGAGATCAAGCCAGTCGACAAGTTCTGCTACCTGGGCAGCACCCTATGCAACAACGGAGCTCTTGATGCAGAAGTGACGCTGCGCATCGCCAAGGCCAGCTCCGCCTTCGGTAGACTCAACAACTGGCTGTGAAACAACAAAGGCATCAGGCTCAGCACCAAAATCAAAACCTACAGAGCTGTTGTGCTGACCACCTTGTTGTACTGCTGTGTAACATGGACGACGTATCGCCGTCACATTCAACAACTTGAGCAGTTTCACAAGAGATGCCTACGAAAGATCCTCGGCATAAAGTGGCAAGACAGGGTCTCCAACCTCCAGGTCCTAGAGAGGAGCGGCCTGCCCAGCATCGAAAACCTGTTGATCCAGTGCCAGCTACGCTGGACAGGACACATTGTCCGCATGACAGACAGCAGGATCCTGAAGATGCTCTTGTATGGCCAGCTGAAGGAAGGCCACCGCAAACTTGGAAGACCCTGCAAGCGCTTCAAGGACACCTTGAAGACAAACCTCAAAGCCTGTGACATAGACATCGCTTCCTGGGAAACTGATGACCGCTCTCGCTGGAGGATGCTGTGCTCTAGTGGCATAAAGACGTTTGAAAACAAGAGAACGCTGGTCATTAAGGAGAAGCATGAGCGAAGGAAGCAGGGCTGAACTTTTGGAGATGTTTTCCCTTGCACACCTGTGGGAAGTGCTGCGCATCCAGAATCGGCCTCTTCTCCCATATGAGGACACACACCGACAGATAAGCCTGCCTACCTACTCATCCGTCGGTCCGACGGGAGACTCCATATATATATATAGGAAGCTTGACTTAAATTCATATGATTGATTGTGTTCTCTCTCTCTCTCTCCCTGTGTGTGTGTGTGTGTGTGTGTGTGTGTGTGTGTGTGTGTGTGTGTGTGTGCAGGGACAGTATAAAGGAGCTTTCAACTTCTCTTTTTCTCTAGATAAAACTTTCGAATCAGGAAGAGAGAGAGAGTGACATGAAGGGAAAAAACCGAATTAGTGCGAAATGTGCTTTGCATGAGGAACGCGGGATGAAGTTTATCATAGTGTAATGCTGCAGAGTCGGAAAGAAAATTGGGGCAACGCACGCACGCACACACACACACACACACACACACACACACACACACACACGTGCGCGCATACAAGTTTATACTGCTGGATGCAGTCACCTATTCCCAACCCCTTCGAGTAATGAGCACAGCCATATCTTTCTTCCTTCCTCTCTATATTTATCTATCTATATCAGTATATATATATATATATATATATATATATATATATATATATATATATATATTTGAATGCCCAGGAATAGTTTGCTCCATTTTTAAGAAATCCGCGCATTGCTGGTTTGGAGATGATGCCAATATTTGTATATTTGCGTGATTGGTAATGGTCTTCGCTTTTACTTTCAAGTAACATTTATGTCTGCGTCCTCTCTCCTTTTTTTTTTCTTTTTCAAAAACTTTAAATCTTTGAGGCGATCGATGGTATGACCGTCGGACTTGATCTTGGTTCATGAGGTGTTCTTTTACGTTTCCTACGACTTCAATATCTTGCTAGTTTAAGCCGCTCGTAACACTACCAGCAAGTCTAATATCTATTTATTTATTTATCATTTTATTTTATTTATTATTATTAGTCTTTTTTATATTTTATTTTTTATTATTTTTTTTCTCAAGGCCTGACTAAGCGCGTTTGGTTACGCTGCTGGTCAGGCATCTGCTTGGCAGATGTGGTGTAGCGTATATGGATTTGACCGAACGCAGTGACGCCTCCTTGACCTACTGATAATGATACTGATACTACCGCCTTGGCTCGTTCATTTCATTTGATGGTTGTGTGTCCAGGGCAGTACATCCATGTAAGTGTTTGAGTTGCAGCTTGATGGTATACACTGCCTTACGCAACTCTGGGTCCCAAATCCCACAATTATTTTACTTTTATTTTGTTTGAACTTATTTCATTTTATTTCATTTTTTTTGGCACCAAATAGTTCATCGCGTCAGTATTATGGCATGTTGATTTGCAGGAATGTAATATAAATCATCGATGCCAGCCGCAGGACGAGTATGTACCACTGCTTCTATTTCCCATTATCAGGCTGGAGGTTGTGCGTTTGTATACGGCTTTCTCTTCCTGTTCGCATTTAAGTCTCTTTTTCACACTGAAGTTACAATATCTCCATAAAATTGGAACAGATAAAGTCTGAATCGTCTATGACAAAAAAATTAACAATGAGTATTGTGCAACAATTTGTGAACAAGATGTGTTTGATTGTATTGTATTGTATTGTATTGTATTGTATTGTATTGTATCTCCACCACCCCTTCTGTTGCCCCCAGTTTGATTCATTTATCAAGTGTCCCTGTATTGAATTTTGGGTTGGCAAACACTTAGCATCAGTCTACAAAATACTTTGCTTTCAATGACTTCCTTCTATTGTCCCACTTGAATCATTTATTTTTTGTGTAAGTGTCCCTGTTCATGAGTTGGTAATCAGTTTCGATGAACTGAATGCTTCACTTCCAGTGATTCTTGAGTGAGTGAAGCGCACTGTCTTACTTTTCCAGTGGGCAATATCCATGGCTTCATTAGGACGGTAAGGTAACATTTCCGGTTTTTTGTTTCGTTTTGTTTTGGTTTGTTTTGTATGGATATGGTTATGTTTTTCTTTTGATGTCAAATTCCGATGTTCGATGCTTCCTGTGTTTCTATTTTTTATTTCTATTTATTTATATATTTATATATATATTTATCTATTTATCTATGTATTTATTTATTCATCTTAACCTGTTTGCGAAACCATGCTGCCTTTTCCACATCAATTACCTGGCCTTCGAACTAATATGTGAGGGATGGGGGTTCGGGGACGGGGGGTGGGGAGAGGTATGTAGGACACAAGGAAGTGCCCCCCCCCCTCTCCCCTTCCCCATCCCCCCTCAGATACCTCTCTGTGTGATAGTGGGTGACGTCACTGTGACGTCACTGCTGTTTAGATTCAGCAGCCTGAGGCCGGCAGTTTCCCGCACGGGGCTAATGATAAAGAGCATCTGTTTAAACGCTTCCTCTTTAATCAACCTCACATCCCACTTTCTTTTCTTTTTATTTCCTTCAGATCCTATTAATACGGTTGGTTTAAAAACAACCTAAAAATCGGGATAACTGTTCGCAACCTGGTGAGGCCGTGATTTAAACGACAGTTATGTGGAGTGATGGCCTAGAGGCAACGCGTCCGCATAGGAAGCGAGAGAATCTGAGCGCGCTGGTTCGAATCAAGGTTCAGCCGCCGATATTTTCTCCCCCTCCACTAGACCTTGAGTGGTGGTCTGGACGCTAGTCATTCGGATGAGACGATAAACCAAGGTCCCGTGTGCAGCATGCACTTAGCGCACGTAAATGAACCCACGGCAACAAAAGGGTTGTTCGTGGCAAAATTCTCTAGAAAAATCCACTTCGATAAAAAAACAAAAGTTGTGATAAAAAAGAAATGCAAAATACAAAAATACAAGAAGGCGAACGGAGCAAGGCGGCAGAATGGTTAAGTCGCTTATCTGCCACATAAATGTCTGTGAGGGTCTGAGTTCGAATCCCGCTCTCGCCCTTTCTCACAGGTTTGACTGGAAAATCAAACTGAGTGTCTAGTCATCGGATGAATAACCCACTCTGATACCTAGGCCCCCTACACATATATCAATGCATGAACTCAATGCCAGACTATCGTGCTGGGTTATGCTGCTGTCAGGCATCTGCGTTTGCAGATGTGGTGTGGCGTATACGGATTTATCCGAACGCAGTGACACCTCCTTGAGCAACTGAAACTGAAACTGAAAACGACCAGAAAATGTAACCATCAACTTACGTGCCATTGCCACCTTTAGCGATTTCTTTCTCATCAGTACCCTTGGCCTACTCTCAAACATCTGACTGTATAACACATTATTATGCTCTAATATGGAGCTTAGTATTATTATCATTATCATCATTATCATGGGTATTTACGCCTAAGCCCGAGGCGTTTAAAAATAGAACACACACACGTGAATATCAAAAAGGAAAATAAATGAACACAAGATACCAAACATTATCAAAAATTATCAATCCTTCTCCCCCACAACACACACAAGCACACGCACGCACACGTCATAGCACACAATCATAAACGGTGCACAATGAAAAATAAAACCAAATTCTGTGTAACACATTATGCTCTGATATGTAGCTTAGTATTAACATTATTATCATGATCATGAGCATTTACGCCCAAGCCCGAGGCGTTTAAAAATAGAACACACACGTGAATATCAAAAAGAAAAAAAAAAGAACACAAGATACCAAACATTATCAAAAATTATCAATCCTTCTCCCCCACACACCCACAACACACACAAGCATACGTCATAGCATACAATCATAAACAGTGCACAATGAAAAATACAACCATCAAATTCTGTATAACACATATTATGCTCTGATATGTAGCTTATTATTATTATTATTATTATTATTATTATTATTATTATTATTATTATTATTATCATGAGCATTTACACCTAAACCCAAGGCTTTGTGAACAGAACACACACGTGAATATCAAAAAGGAAAAAAAAAAAAAAAGAACAAGATACCAAACATTATCAATCCTTCTCCCCCACACACCCACCACACACACAACACGCACGCACACATGTCATAGCACATAAGTTATTATCGGTGTTGTATCGAGTCCGTGCTTACAGTTTCATTTATGTGCTGGTATGGAAGTTTGGGAGTGAGGAGTAAGCGTGTTTTGAACGATGTCATGAGTGTATGCAGTAAAATTGTGGGAGTGAAACAAGCTAGTATGCAAGAGCTGTATGAAAGTCGAGTGGTTAAAAAAAGCAGGCAGATAGCAACTGACGACACCCATATTTTAGCAAAGTATTATGAGCTATTGCCATCAGGACGACGCTACAGAACTTTTAAGTTGAAATCCAGAGCTCTGAAGACTTTTATTCCACGTTCAATCCACCTTTTAAATTCTTGAGAACTGTGTCCGTGCATGATAGGCTGTACCTTGTTATAGTTGTGGTGTGTGTGTGTGTGTGTGTGTGTGTGTGTGTGTGTGTGTGTGTGTGTGTGTGTGTGTGTGTGTTTTCACTGAGCTTAAAACGTGACAACTGGTTATAATGAATGTGCAATATGTAGGAAGAATATGCAGGATGAATGTACAATGAATATGTCTAATGCTAACGTCCATATTCTAAATATATTTCTGTTTAATAATTACGATGTAATAATTATATTGCAATGTTTTTAAAAGCGAATATGTGAAATGCTTTTATTTGAGAACATATGTTTATTACTCTTGTTTAATCAAGTTATCCGCGCGTGTGGGGTGGGTGGTGGTGGGTGGGGGGGTGCGGTGCGGGTGTGTGCTGATTATCTGATTGTGGTTTTCCGCAATTCATCTTTATTCTTATCTTATCTGTCTATTATAATCAATGTGCAGCATAGTAGGCTATTTATAATTATATTCAAATAATGTTTCTTAATTCTTTCTGTTTTTACATTAAGAATACTAGTTATTACCTGCAGTGTGTGGATGTATGTATGAAACGATGTATGTGATATTATTTTACATTTGTATCTTCGTAATATTTGTAGGGGCTGTTATTGGCTTTTACAGTTATGGTCCCCATGTTGTTTACTTGTTTATGTTGTGATAATGCACCTGGCTAAATTTCTCCAGTTGGAGATAATAAAGTTATTCTTATCTTCTTATCTTATCTTATCTTAAACAGTGCACAATGAAAAATACAACCATCAAATTCTGAAACTCGCAAACTCACACACTCAGTCACTCACTATTAGTAATTTTATTATGGCTTCTGGTGTCTCTGTTCAGTCTTTCATTTGCAACTAACACATGGAATGATCGTTAATTAAAAAAATAAATACAAAAATCGATGGTTACAGAATCCGAAACTTATGTATTCTATGACCTGAAGACCAAAACACCCCGCAGAATTACCAAAAGCGAACAGCCGCATTTCCAACATCAATTGTAAAATGCATGAAATATTGGCTCAAACTTACTAGACTGCCAACATCACGATTATGTAGGCAACCATACGAGATGCTGCTGCTACAAGAGGAGAAGGGCAAACAGAACTGGGTATTCCACATCAAGAAAATACTAACGGAACATGGATTCGGTCTCGACTGGATGTGCCAAGGAGTAGGGCACGAGAGCGGCTTTGTATCTGAATTTAAAGATAGACTTATAGCATGTTACAAACAAAACTGGCACGGAGAAATAGAGAGCAATGATAGGTGTAAATGGTTCTATTCATTTAAATCAATTTTTCAAACGGAGAAATATATCAAGATCGTAAAAAAAAAAAAAGTGGCATAGAATCTGTTTTGCGAGGCTCAGATTGAGAGCACTTGGACTGAATACCAACAGAAGATGGTTCGACTCAGATGTAGCAACATCCCCTTGCCCAATGAGTGGCGAAAGCCCAGAAGATGAAAACCATTTCATATTTGACTGCAAAAGATACGAAGAATGGCGAAAAAACTGTACCCTTTTCAATACAGCTCCAGTGCAGAGAAAAGATTTGTTTGGCATACTGATGACAGAAAATGATGATATGATACTCTCACTAGCAAAATATGTATCCGAGGCAGTAAATATACGTAAAACGTCTACTATCGGTCCAAATACTCATTAATTAATTATATACTTAGTATGGGTTCTATGAGTTGGAAAAAGGCATAGACAAAAGGAAGGGTTACATTTGGATGGTCAATTTCGACAATGTATTTTTCTGATGTGTTACATGTTTTAATAATAATAATAATAATAATAATAATACATAGTTTTTTTGTGGCGCGATATCCAACACCAATGCTGCTCAAAATTCGACAATGTATTTTTCTGATGTGTTACATGTTTCAATAATAATAATAATAATACATAGTTTTTCTGTGGCGCGATATCCAACAACAATGCTGCTCAAAGCGCATTACACCGTCCAGTAGACTATAAAAAAAACACATCAACCGCTATATGACAATGGAAAACATCCAGTGTGTTCATATGAATGAAAAAGCACACTAAAGAGATGAATCAGATTATAAAAGCTATGAAGTAAATAAGGCTTGTTTAAAACAAAATGCATTTCATAGAACACACACACACACGCACGCACACACACACACACACACACACACACACACACACACACACACACACACACACACACACACATATATATATATATATATAGATATATATATATGTCCCTCCCTTACAGACACACACACACACTCACACAGACACACACACGCTGACATTAAATATCAACTGCGCTAAACACAAAATTGCATAAAAAGCATTAAGATATTTCTTATTTTCTAACATAGAATTCTGTTCGGACATACTAACATGCCAACACACTGACACACGCGTACCAGAGCACTGTACCCTCACAAACATGCACACACGCACGCACGCACGCGCGCACACACACACACGAGCGCGCGCGCCCATGAAAAAAATAACCATCACATCTAAGACCAAAACTACATAAAATACACAATGCATTAAAACAGCACTACAAAAATACTAGTACAAACATACTTGTTAACAGGCATACCTTGGTTTAACCGTTCCGCCCAGAACAAAAATGCTTACGGAAAAGGTAAGTTTCCAGATCTGACTTAAAGGAATGTAAATCAGAGGCATTCCTAAGAGATGAAGGTAGAGAGTTCCACACTTGAGGAACCTGAGCTCTGAAAGACCTATTTCCAGCGCATTTCAGATTAGTCCTTGGAACTTTAAGCAGCTTTTCAGAACTAGATCTTAATGTTCTCTGCGGTTCATATGTTTCCAATACAGAGGAGAGATACAATGGAAGAGACTTGTCAAAATGTTTGAAGGCGAGTGTTGCTAACGTGAATGCGGGACTCAGTTGGAAGCCAGTGTAACTGATTCAGCAGAGGTGTAACATGATCAGATTTCTTTTTGGCGAGAACCAGTCGTGCAGCATTGTTCTGAATTTTCTGTAATCTGTTGATGGAGGAAGATGGTAAACATGCGAGAGTGGAATTGCAGTAATCCAGTCAGGACAGGACAAAAGAGGAAACCAACTGAGCCATATTTTTCTCTGTTATGTAGGGTCTGACTGAGGCTAGCCTTCGGAGATGAAAATTACATGAGCGACACGAGAATGAAATTTGGTCGTTCATAGTCAATGTTTGATCGAGATATACACCCAGGTATTTGGCTGATGTTTGAAATGCTACTGAAGCAGGGCCAAACGTAACTGAGTCCTTTTCTGCTGCCTTAAGACGAAATAAAAACACGATTTAAAACGCAGGGAACAAAACAATCACTAAAAACTTTTGAGAGCAAAAGAGCCTGCCTGTCAGGCGACTAGTCCGCACTTACTGTTTTATATGTACTTTGTTATGTGTTCGTATTGATATGATGTGTGTCGATGTCACATGCTTAGATAATTATTATTCGGATTATAATATGTACCTTGTTTCCTGTGTACTGTTCAAGCCTTAGAGACGAACGACTGGGCGGGAAAAGGCACAGTACCCGCCTTCCACATGGACGTTTTAAGCAAACGACAAAATACCAAAGTGCCGCTTATCCCTTAGTAGTTTAGTTTACTTTAGTTATGTTTTTCCTTTCTGTTCCATTTTATTTGTTTTGCACCATTTTTGTTCTGATTTGTACCTACTATGTCACTAGAGCTTTACAGCTAATGACATAAACATTTCAGTGTTCAGTGTACGGTGTTAACACACACACACACACACGCACGCACGCACGCACGCACGCACGCAAATGCACACGTTAGTATTTCAAAGGTGAATCGATTTGAACGTGAGCACACGAACTAGTTTCTCAGTCATTCCATGTACCCACCCCACCCCCACCATACCACACTCGCCCACGGCAAGGGGACACTAACAAGGGCGAGACCACACATGGGAGGTAACCCTTAGTGACACTGAATGGTATCGCCACAGGGTGAGGGTGGAGTGGGGTGTGGCATTGTTACCCGAACAGAAGTCTCTTCTGCATTGCCCAGACAGGCCACGTTTCAAGGGTCAGTCGGAACACGTAATACAAGACACTGCCCGGTGGCCGGCTTTGTGTCAATAGGAGGGGTGGGGGGTGAGGGGTTGCGGGGTGTGTGTGTGTGTGTGTGGGTGGGTGGGTGGGCGGGGGGGGGGGGGGGGGGGGGGGTTGGGGGGGGGGGGCGCGCTGTTGTGGAACACACAATACAAACTTGAACAGTACCGACACCACCATCAGTTCACAACGTCTGTCCATGACTCCAAACTCCCCTTGGCCATTTCACAGGCTCCCAACACCTCCCAGACTGCGTTCTGTCCGGTCAGTTTGAAAACCATAGTTGTGGTCAGTTCATCAGTCGCAGACCTTACCGCTGACCAGTTAGTTTTTTTTTGTGCTTTGTTCTGCCGGTTGAGCACTGTTTGGACCTCTGCGATCTGTGTGAGTGGTTCGCACTTTCACTGAGTCGCCTGTGTTCTCCGGCAGTTGTTCTCTCTCACTCTGCGTGTGTGTGTGGGTGGATGGATGTGTTTGTGGTCATAAGCACCCACATGTGTTTGTGTGTGTTTAACAAACAAAAATTTCCACTTTCTTCATTTAGTGTCGCGCGCGCGCGCGTGCGCGTGTGTGTGTGGCCACGTATACAGATGAGGCGGAGGTGGAGGCTGAGAAAGGTGCGCGCGCGCGTGTGTGTATGTGTGCGTGCGTGCGTGCGTGCGCGCGCGATCTCATGTTTACAGTCAATCCTGTGCACTGTTTAATAACTAAGCAGTCTTGGGTTCCACGAACTTTGCCCCGTCCTCAGCATTGACGCTGACACAGTCACTCACACCTTACCACACCCCTCCCGACGACAATCACACTCTGACTTAATACGTACTTATCAAACTGCTTACACGGGCGATTGTAAATATAATAATATACTCAGCCTGAGAAGGAAAACAAACACTGATGGACAGAGAGACTGCCGGCTGCCAGTTTCAACACCACAAACACGAAGAGTAATGTGCCGCTAACATTTGCTGATCACACAGAAAAATCTCTCTCCCGTACTGTGTCAGAGTAAATCTTTCCCCAATTTATTTTCCCCCCAAGTTATCTATGAAAGGAATCCGTGTCTCAACATTGTCTCTTAAAGTGACTCGCTGCTTGGGCTGGACTGCTTATGTTGTAAAGTCCGAGAGCTACAATCTAACTTTTTTTAAAAAGCACACCCACATACACACTCGCGCACACTCACCATATTACACATCCCACTTATTCATATAATGTCGAAGTATACAGCTGACCCCGGAGTATACAGCCGTTCTTCTCATTGGTGTGTTCATTCATTCATTCATTCATTCATTCATTCATTCATTCATTCATTCATTCATTCTATCTATCTGTCTGTCTATTTCTGTGTGCACTTTTCGTTGTTGTGAAACACTTCTTAGGGGAGATAAATCGTACCTACACATAAAACATAATTGATTTGTGTCCCTTCGTCAGGCAACAGTTTTTTTTCCCCAAACGGTCAGTCAAAGTGACACGTGTCAAGCTGGACACACAGCCATTGTGAGAACAGAGCGAGATAGTGGGAATGGTTGGGGGTGAGGCGGGGGCTGGGGGTGGGGCGTGGGGGGATGAGTTGGGGTTCGGGGGCGGGGGTGGGGGTGGGGGTGGGGGGGAGAGGATATGGTGGAGGAAAGGGTGCGGAGGGGAAAGGACGGAGGGGCGGCAGGGAGGATGGGGGTTGAGGATAAAGGACAGGGGGCAGGTGATAGCTATGGGAAGGGCGATGGTGATAGTACCACAGTCTGTGTAGTGACAGTAACTGGACTCAGTTGTACTCCAAGGTCTCACGGTAAACTGATCTCACTTCACACACACACACACACACACACCGCACGCGCGCACGCGCGCGCGCGCACACACACACACACACTGGCGCGCATGCACGCACGCACACACACACACACACACACACACACACACACACACACACACTGGCACGCACGCATACACACACACGTGGTCATAAACGTCGAAGTCGACTTAAAGATAAACAGGCAGTGAATGAATGCCTTGGAGCCCGCGAATCCAGAACTTGAGGAGGGAGAGGTGTGTGTGTGTGTGTGTGTGTGTGTGTGTGTGTGTGTGTGTGTGTGTGTGTGTGTGTGTGTGTGTGTGTGTGCTTGACACGTGTGTGTGTGTGTGTGTGTGTGTGTGTGTGTGTGTGTGTGTGTAGTGAGATCATTTTACTGTCAGACGTTGGAGCACAAGTCAACTTACTGTCAATTCACAGACTGTAGTTTCAGTTTCAGTTTCAGTACTGTAGTACTGTGGTACTATCACCAACACCCCTCCTCGCTAAACAGTAAGATCATCAAGTTGTTATCACTGCCCCACTGAGGCAGATGTGGGATAACTGACCTACATTACTGAGTAAGTAAACATCATGTAAAAAAAAAATTATACATCTCAGCTGTAAGAATTATATTAGCCATTCGTTGCTTTGGGGATATAAGCACTCGACGCTTTTGAGTTAATCACAAGGGCACATTCTGGAGATACTGTCTTGCTACACAAGCGCTCTATATTATAGTCAGTCGTATCCGACTATGACCATCAGAAAAGCCGCAGAGGAGGCAACTGCTGTCCCTAGTATCTGGGCTAGAATTTGTTGCCAAAGTTACACTCCTGCTCTCTCGGCCAAGAGGGTTTTAGGACATGACTGAGTCGGCGTTGGGAAGGTTCCCGAAGGCCAACTAGCCCCCAACAAGGCTGCAGCACTAAGAGCCAGTGCAGTCTTGCCTCCTAGTTTGAGAGTCATTGTCCTTCACAGAAGACTAAACTGTAAATGACTTGCCAGTGCAACAGAGAAACCATTGAACATACAGCTCCAATTTTGGCTTTTGGTCCAACTGTAAGCTTATCGCAATCTGTGCGCTTTAAATTGGGCAAAAATGGGAGAAAAAAAAAAAAGTTCGCGCACAGGAGCTGTAGCCATCTGCTGCCGGTTCCGAGTCAGTCCTTTTCCCGCCTCTCCATCTTTTGATGTATTGCCTGCTGTCCTTGTCTTCCTTCTCCTTGTCGGGTATTTCCTGTTCAGGTTGGGGGTCTGTTTCCATCATACGATCCGATAGCCCCCCCCCCCCACCCCCCACGCCCCGACCCCACCTCCCCCATGCCCCCTACCCTCCTAACTCCCTCCTCCACCTTCCTCCCTTTCTTTCCAACTGCCCACCATCACTACCATCCTCTCATTATCTCGTCCTGAACCTTCCTACTCCATATTTCTCCGTCTCTCTGTCTCTCCGTCCCCGTCTGTCTGTCTGTCTGTCTCTCTGCGAGTTTGCCTAGAGCCTCCTTGTTTCTGTTTGTATCTCTAGTTTCGTTAAAAAAAAAAAAAGCAATCTTCCGCGCGCGCGCGCACACACACACACACACAGACACAGACACACACACACAGACACACACACACACACACACACACATGCACACACACGCACACACACAGACACACACACACACAGACACACACACACACACATACACACACGCAGACACACACACACACACACATGCACACACACACACACACACACACACACACACACACACACACAGACACACACACACACACACACACACACACACACACACACACACACACACACACACACACACTAATTGGAGGAGCCATGGCCTTGTCAGTTCAGCATGAAGTTGTACCTGTCAGTTAGCAGTGAAGGGTGGAAGAGTGGGGAGGTGGTGGTGGCGGGGATGAGGGGGGGGGGGGGCAGGGCTGAGGAAGGAGGGGAAGGGAGCAGGGGATGGGGGTAACTGTAGGAGTAAACTTTCCTCGCCGAGGCACAGTGGGTGTATAAACTGTGGGGTAACTGTTTAGGTAGTATAGGGGGAGGGGGATGGGGGGTGGGGGAGCGAGAGATGCACTTCTGATAAACAGCAGCAAACTCGGGCAGCAAGACTTGGAGCAAAAAAACACACCAAAAAAAAAAAAAAAAAAAAAACCCTCTGGGATCACCGTGTGGAAAGCATGGCATGCTGTTCTGTTGTGGACCATCCACAGTCTCAATGGCTGCAGTTGAGGGAAGACAGGCCTATATTTTTCTCGCCTAAAAAAACGTAGTAAAGAAAAGAAAGAAAGTATGCTGTCAAGATCTGACCAGCGTGTTGGTTTAATGTGTAGGTCAGGTATCTGCTCCGGTTTAAAACAAACAAACAACAACGACAAAACTAAAGAAAAAAACAACAACAACAAAAAACAACAAACCCAGATGTGGTGCAGTGTATGAGGGATCCGTCCACACACTTTGGACACCTCATTGAAACTGAAACTGAAACTTTCTCCGCAGCTTGCACTTTGAACAATTTTTTTTCCCATCTCCCAGGTCAACAGATGTGCAGACCTGCTTGTGCCTGGAACCCCTTCGTGTGCACACTCAAGCTTAAGATCAAATACGCACGTTAAAGATCCTGTAATGCATGTCAGCGACGGTCGGTTATAGAAACAAGAACATACCAAGCCGCATGTATCCCCCCGAAAACGGAGTATTGTTGCCTACATGGCGACGTAAAATGAAGAAAACGGCCAAACACGTAAAATGTTACATGTCTGTCTGAGTGTGTATGTGCGTACCTAAAATTTGATTGAATGACACAGGAAACGGATGATGAGCACCCAATGGCAGCCGTCAGTCGTCTCTACGCAAGTAGACAGCCTGTTGTGCAACTGACCCCGTGTTTGTAAAGCGCTTAGAGCTTGGTCTCCGACCGAGGACAGGCGCTATATAAGTATCCATTATCATATCAAATCAAATCTGGTGCAGTGTATGACTGAAGGATCGGTCCACACGCTTCGGAGACCTCCTTGAAACTAAAACTGAAACTGAAACTGAAACCTACTCCGCAGCTTGTAATTTGGGCACATATTGGGACCCGTGAACTGAAACAGACTGTTGCTGAAGTCACTCCACTACTACCACCGGTGCCGCCGTTGCTGCAGCTACTACTACTCCTGTTGATTTCTTCTTCTTGTTCGTAGTAATAGTATTAGTGGCAGTGGCAACAGTAGTAGCAGCAGTAGTAGTAGTAGTAGTAAAAGTAGTAGTAACAGCAACAGCGACAGCAGCAGCAACAGCAGCTGTAGTAGTAGTAGTAGTAGTAGTAGAAGTGGTGGTGGTGGTAGTAGTAGTAGTAGTAGTAGTAGTAGTAATAGCAACAGCGACAGCAGCAGCAGCAGCTGTAGTGGAAGGAGTGGTAGTAGTAGTAGTAGTAACAGCAGCAAGAGCAGCCCGGCAGCAGCTGCAGTGGAAGTAGTATTAGTAACAGCAGCAGTAGTACTGGTGGTGGTGGTGGTGGTGGTAGCAGTAGAAGTAGAAGCAGTCGTAGTAGCAGCAGCGGCTGCTGCAGCAGCAGTATTTGTAGTAATAGTAGAAGTAGTTATAGTAGTAGCAGCAGCTGCAGCGGCAGTAGTAGTAGTAGTAGTAGTAATAGCAGCAGCAGCAGCAGCAGCAGCATTTGTAGAAGTAGTAGTAATAGAAACCCCCGCCTAATTTTCTTTCAACAGTAAGCGGACAGGAAATGTATGGTTTCCTCTACCAAAGAAATCAGTGGCTGAAATAATGTGCAGTGGAGCTATTGAACAGAAAGAAAATATAAAACATTGCATAAATCTTTTCTGCGGGGACTGCCTGCTTAATTAAGTGAATCCTTTCCCCTACATTGTATTCTATAAACCCCCTGTACACAGACTAACTAACCGAATTACGACATATATTTCGCTTTATATATTCTGTCATGTGACTCATGTTGAAAAGTATTTGGTATATGACTTTTTCGCTTAACAGACTCGTTTAGGCATTTGTACCCTTAATGTGTCTCTTCATCCCTTCATCGCTATCCAGCATGTTGACAACAATAATGTTGAAACTGAATTTTTCACTTCCGAAAAAAAAAAAAAAATCTTGTGTCAGTAACAAAAAAACCATTAATCACAACTTTTCGATTAATCAAATTCAGCACTTCAATGACTTTGATAAAACCAGTAGATAATGACTGAACGCGTAAGTCTGGACAGTTAAGAGTATGATTTGGCAAGAGGTTTTTATGAACGCACAAGTCTGGACAGTTACAGAGTATGATTTGGCAAGAGGTTTTTATGTGCCACACTTATGATTTGGAACTAAACGTCAAATACGAAAAACCTTTGTCCATTGTGAAGGATTTTGCACAGACATATTAAATCATATCTCCAATCCTATCATCAACATTTCTTTTTCAAAACAATCATCTCATTTCAGCATCGACAATAATATTTGTCGTGTCTTAAAACTCTTGAAAATGGAATTCCAAATCCTTGTGGCATGTACACGAACGACAAAATATGTGGCAACAGTCTGGCAATGAGGTTTTTTTTGTGTGTCTAAAGCCTACAGCAGGTCAATAACTCCAAGCAACAGGAATAGTTGAAGAAGGCGGTAACAGCGCAGTATTTGTTGGGGCACACAACAACATCCGGGCTATCAACAAGCTTGGGCCAGTTACTAACTTCCCGGCATCCATCAGTCTGCAGTCAGGGGTCAGGGGTCAAGCAGGGAACAACAATAGTCATGTGTCTGTCGAAGTAGACGCCTCAGTCAAAAGCCTTTACAGACTCTTTGCGTCAATGGTCTCAGAATTCTGTGAAACGATTCCCCCACTTAAGAATTATTTCCGTGGCGGGTCCCGACATGTTGAGAGGAGGTGCGTGACTGTGTGCGTGACTGTTGTTTGTGTGCACTGACAGTGCACTGACTCGAACTGGAAAAAAAAAGTTGATTCAGTGCAGGTCTCGGTCCCTTCTGGTGCGGTCTGACAACGGTACAGAGAGGAAGTACTCAGGAACTCAGGGATTTTACTGTAAGAAAATACGGACCTAGATTTTAACTCACGTTGTTTTCAAGATCTCAACGACTTGGCTCTTTGTCCTGTTATTCTCCTCTTATGCTGCATCAAAGGACAATTTGGTTGTCACAGTGTAAAACCTAGATATTTATAACTGTTAACAATATCAATTTCTAAGAACACTTTTTTCTGATTTATATGGATGTACCCCCCCCCTCCCTCCCTCCTTTGTTTTCTTCTTCTTCTTCGTTCGTGGGCTGCAACTCCCACATTCACTCGTATGTACACGAGTGGGCTTTTACGTGTATGACCGTTTTTACCCCATGTAGGCAGCCATACTCCGTTTTCCGGGGCGTGCATGCTGGCTATGTTCTTGTTTCCATGACCCACGGAACGCTGACATGGATTAGAGGATCTTTAACGTGCGTATTTGATCTTCTGTTTGCATATACACACGAAGAGAGTTCAGGTACTAGCAGGTCTGCACACATATGTCGACCTGGGAGATCGGAAAAATCTCCATCCTTTACCCACCAGTCGCCGTTACTGAGATTCAAACCCGGGATCCTCAGATTGAAAGTCGAACGCTTTAACCACTCGGCTATTTTTTTTTAAATCCATGACTTTAGTGGGGTTTTTTTTTTGTTTGTTTTGTTTTGTTTGTTTGTTTTCCCCAAGATTTGGCGTTAATCCTGAGCAGTCGGAAGTCTCTTCAAGTTCTTCGACTGGTTTTGAAGTCCACTATGAGGGGGAAGCAGAGAGGAGTGGTGACGCTGCGTACAGGACTGTAGGCTTGGACTGACTGGCAGAACTCAGATTCTAAAAAGTATGTTCATTGTTGGTCCTGGGCCCTTTTGGCCTGGACTGACGAGTGAGAGAAGCTTTGCCAAAACACAGGCAACTATCCCACGACCGCCTAGAAATGGAGAATGTTGTTGATACGTCCAGGAGCGCAGCGCCCCCACGGATCAAATGTGACTGGTGACGCTGAGTGACAGTGAAAAGAATGGGTGTATGGGTGTATGCATTTCGGGACCGGTGACAGTGAAAAGAAGAGTATTGTGGCTGTGTGCAGGACTGTTTTGGGCGTGGACTGATAGTATAGAGAGATGGTGTGTGGCTGTGTGCAGGACTGTTTCTGGCGTGGACTGATAGTATAGAGAGATGGTGTGTGGCTGTGTGCAGGACTGTTTCTGGTGTGGACTGACAGTATAGAGAGATGGTGTGTGGCTGTGTGCAGGACTGTTTCTGGCGTGGACTGACAGTATAGAGAGATGGTGTGTGGCTGTGTGCAGGACTGTTTTGGGCGTGGACTGACAGTATAGAGAGATGGTGTGTGGCTGTGTGCAGGACTGTTTTGGGCGTGGACTGACAGTATAGAGAGATGGTGTGTGGCTGTGTGCAGGACTGTTTCTGGCGTGGACTGACAGTATAGAGAGATGGTGTGTGGCTGTGTGCAGGACTGTTTCTGGCGTGGACTGACAGTATAGAGAGATGGTGTGTGGCTGTGTGCAGGACTGTTTCTGGCGTGGACTCTTGACAGTGCAGAGAGGAGTAGAGCATGATGTTGTAGCGTACTGACTGGTCCGTTTTCCGTGGTCTGTCTCTCTGTCTGTCTGTGATCTGTTTGACAGTCTATTGTCTGTCTGCCTGTCTGTTGTATGTCTTTATTCCTTCCGTGTTGTGTCTGTGTTCTGTCTGCCTGTCTGTATTCGTGTTGTCTGTCGCCAGTCTCACCGTATCTCTCTATTCTGTCTGTCTGTCCACCAGTGGATTTTCCCTATCTTTTGTTACCTTGGCAACATGTCAAAATCGTTTTGGCCTCGGGTTCATTCTGCCGCCAGGTATGTTGCCAGGCAACGCAAGTGATGCAGCATTCTTATTGGGTTCATCCTGTTGTGCATGGAACTATATTTGGAAGTGTCCTGGAATAGCGTTGACGGTGTGTGATCTTTCAGAAGTGACCTTCAGTAAAGGTCAGTCACAGCCCATGAGGATGTTTGCCGTGATAATGAATTGTTTTATTAGTTTGTTTGTTCAGTGACTGCAGCACAGAAGCTTGTGGCATTAGTATTTGTATTTGTATTTCTTTTTATCACAACAGATTTCTCTGTGTGAAATTCAGGCTGCTCTCCCCAGGGAGAACGCGTCGCTACACTACAGCGCCACCCATTTTTTGGGTATTTTTTCGTGCATGCAGTTTTATTTGTTTTTCCTATCGATGTGGATTTTTCTACAGAATTTTGCCAGGAACAACCCTTTTGTTGCCGTGGGTTCTTTTACGTGCGCTAAGTGCATGCTGCACACGGGACCTAAGTTTATCGTCTCATCCAAATGACTAGCGTCGAGACCACCACTCAAGGTCTAGTGGAGGGGGAGAAAATATCGGCGGCTGAACCGTGATTCGAACCAGCGCGCTCAGATTCTCTCGCTTTCTAGGCGAACGCGTTACCTCTAGGCCATCACTCCACAGTGTCAGAATCAGCTTACTGCCTGCTTACATAAGATTTTCCAAAAGTTTCCAAACTGTACGACTGAAAAAAATTTTTTTTTTTTTTTTTGCTTGTCTAAACTGATCTTTACGTGGACGAAATGAGATGTAGTTTAGCTGGTATTTCAACGTTATTATCCGGCAGTATGCTTAACTTCATTTAAGACTTACGTTTTCTTCTTCTTCTTCATCATCTTCGTTTTCTTCTTCTTCTTCTTCCTCTCCTCGTCCTTCCTCTCCTCATCTTCTTCATCTCCTCCTCCTCCTGCTTCTCCTCCTCCTCCACCTCCTCCTCCTCCTCCTTCTTCTTCAATCAGTTAATAACTTTATTGTCTGAAATAGAGTACAGAAATTCGCCTAAAGACTCGTCGTAAAGAAAATAAAAACTCAGTTTAAAAGAAAGTAACTTTTAACAGTGAAGACATTCATTCCATCATTAAATCAAAACACTTATACGAACAAGGCGGGAAAGAGCTGGAGGTGAGGAACGAAATGGCGTTGCACTTTCATCATCACAGCGACACCCGAGTTCACTCGCATGTGTGAGTGGGATTTTACGTGTATGACCATTTTTACCCTGCCATGTAGGCAGCATGTAGGCAGTCATACCCCGGGGGTGACATGAACTGAGCGAGACGTGGGCGAATCATTTTATTTTATATTATTGTTTTGAATGACTTTTTTATTTATTTATTTAATTTTTTTTTTACATTATTCTCGGTTCTCGTCAACTGGAATTGAAAACTGACGAGTAATCAGCTCTGAGCTGGCATCTTGGTTGTTGTTGGCTGGGCGATAAACAATATGATTTGATTTGAATTGAGTTGACTGGCTTGCCACCGCGTGTTACTGGGTACGTTCTGTGGCAGGAACAGCCCACTGGGGGCAATTAGTGAATCGCTTTGTATCCTCCGTGGCTTTGCAAGGTCGGAGGTGAAGCCGTCTTGTGTAGCTGGCCGAGGTTTGAATGACAGGCGGTGTTGCCCGGTGTCTGTGAAGTGGAGAACAACATCACGCTTTCCGGTCCGCTGTCAAGTGCTTTCACGGCACTCGTAGGCCGCTTTCCGTCGAGACGACACTCTGCTCCTCGCTTCTTCAGTTCTTGTGCCAGTCACAGACGGTGTCATGTCGGATTATGCTTCCCCCCCCCCCACTCCCCCCCGCCCCCCACCTCCCTTTATCCCTCTGCTCCTCCGATCACCCCCTTTCAAATATTACGACCGGCTTTTGTTGTTGTTGTTGTTGTTGTTGTTTTGCTGCTGCTGCTGTTGCTTCTGTTGTTGTTGTTGTTGTTTTGCTGCTGCTGCTGTTGCTTCTGTTGTTGTTGTTTGCTGCTGCTGCTGTTGCTTCTGTTGTTGTTGTTGTTGTTGTTTTGCTGCTGCTGCTGTTGCTTCTGTTGTTGGTTGTTGTACGTGGTTCACACTATTTGTTAAGTATATTATTTCGCACAACAAGCAGTGTACCTAGCAGTGTAGGTAAATCTGAGAGCAATTTTTGCGCACTAAGGCTCACAATTTCCTTCCGGGCAGATAGGCCAACGCTTCTTCTTCTTTATTTTTTTCCAAATGTCCGAGGGGGTCCAATTTTCTGTGGGGCGCCTGTAGAGACAGGCATGTTGTTACAACGACAGCAGGTCGTGGGTCGCGAGACGATTGAGGAAGGTGGGGGGCGGGGTGAGGGGTAGGGGGGGGGGGGGGTTGTTGAGGCAGATACCCTGAGGAAGGAGGAGGAAGAGGACGGTGACTTGAGGTGACCCTTTCAGTGTGTTGAGAGGGGCAGGCAGTGGGACTGTGTCTGCTGGATTCTGGACTTAATCAGTCGATGGAAATAATGTGAATATTGTTTTTTGTACACGAGCAAATGATTTAGGTGTGCTGTTATATGTCACCGGGGGACCGCAGTATTGACCAGGTGGCTCACGTGGCTGGAAACGAGGTAAGTCCTATGCATCCCCAGTCTTTCTGGCAATGGAACACAATGCAGACTGTTCACCACAAACTGTTTGTATTGCTTTTTATTGTATTGTGTTATGTTGTGTTGTTTTTGTTGTTTTGTGCTGTATCTATTGTGTGATTGAGCGTTTTGTCACAACAGAATTCTCTGTGTGAAATTCGGAGTGCTCTCCCATCGGAGAGCGTGTCGCCACATTGAAGCACCACTCATATATCTATATATCTATATATCTCTCTATATATCTATATATATATTCGGGTTTTTTTCTGTCTGCAATTGTACTTGTTTTTACCACCAAGGTGTTTTTTTCCCCATACATTATCTTACCAGGGACAACCCTTTTGTTTCCGTATTTTTTTTTGTTTTTTGTTTTTGATGGTCTTTTTTGTTGTTGTTCTTGTTGTCGTTGTTTTTACATGGGGTAAGTGCATGCTGAACACGGGACGTTGGTTTATCGTCTCTTCCGAGTGACCAGCTCCCAGTCCACCGCTAAAAATGTGCTTGAGGGTGGATTAAAAAACAAACAAAACAAAACAAAACAAAACAAAACAAAGACAAAAAACGAACCAACCAACCAACCAAACAAACAAGCAAACAAAACAACAACAACAACAAAAAACAAAAACAAACGTTTTCTGAGAAAGTGTCTGGGTTTGTTCCAGTATACCTGTTATTTACCTGCGTGCTAGCTGAATCGGTAGCATAAGCAGCATTGACTTGAAGTCATGTACCTTGTGAATGGAGAGAGTCACTACTATTTGCCATTTGTCAACTCTAATGGTTCTGTACAATTCCTGCTGTCCACTCCTTATGTCCACTCCCCTGCAGTGTCCACTCCTGTGTCCACTCCCCTGCTATAGCCACTCCCTGTGTCAGTTTCCCCTGTGTACCCAGCTATGATCACTCCCTGTGTAAAATCTGTTCTGTCCATTCCATGCTGTCCGCTCCTCTGCCCGCAGCATCTCCCTCCCACGGAAAATGAGTGGTGGGTGGAGGAGGGTAGGGACAGGTGAAGGAAGGTTGGAGGAGGGGAGAGTCAGGGGGTGGGGGGTGACATAGAGAGGTGTGATGATGGTGTGAAGTTCTGTGTGGGGGATGAGGGTGGGTGGGGGTGAGGTGTAAGGAGAGGTGTGATGGTGTGATATAATAGTGTCTGTCCCTGACACTTTGAAGTGCGGATTTCACTAAGTGGCATCAGGAAATTACTTTGTATTTTTAGTTCCATCACAGGGCTATTTCATGGATGAATTTTGTTTTCTTCTGTTAATCACAATTGAGATTGGCAAGCGTTCTTTTAATGTTGAAGGGTACTTGAAAACAAATTAATCAGAAGTTTTTAGACAGCTATATCGGTATTCACTGGTCTCTTTTCGTTTTCTTCTCTTTTTTTTTTAATTCTTAAATTTGGTTCTGAAGGTGAGTGGAGACACACACACACACACACACACAGAGGAAGTGTATTTGACGCACATCCTTTTTTCTCTCTGCCTCTCTGTTTCTCCCTCTTTCTCTCTCTCTCTCTCTTCCCTACCCTCCCTCCCTGCTTCCCCCCCTCCCCTCCTCTCTCTCTCTCACTCCCTCTCATTCGTCTCTGTCATTGCCCCACATACTCAGTTTCTAGATTCGAATTTCTTTTAAAAGCAAACTGCTGAAATTCCTGTGTATGTATCGCTGTAGGAATCAAATGCCATTCAGATGCACAACATTCCCAGGCACGTATCTCATAGACAAACTGCCCGGGATCGGTAGACAAATTTCAGGGATCTGTTTTCGTTTTGGTGGGGATCTATGAACAAACTGGCAGGGAACTGTAGCCAAACTGGCAGGAATATGCAGTAAAGCTACCTGGAATCTGTGGACAAGATATCTGGCCACGTGACAAGGAGCCGTAAACAATCTCGCAGGGCCTAGGGATCTGTTTGTCAAACTGGCAGGGGTATAAAGACAAACTGGCAGGGATCTGGAAATATGGCAGGGATCTGTAAAGAAACTGGCAAGGTTCTGCAAAATACCAGGGATCTGTAGATAAACTGGACATGGGTAGAGCAGATATGGCAGGGATCTGTGAACAGACTGGCAATGATCCGTGAAATACCAGGGATCTGTAGATAATTTGACAGGGCGTGGAAACAAACTACCAGTGATCTGGAGACAGACCATACCAGGGATCCGGAGATAAAGTGGATCTGGAGATAAACTATGCTAGGGATCTATTGGTAAAGTGGATCTGGAGACAAACTATACCGGTCTGGAGCTATACCAGGGATCTGGAGATAAACTATACCAGGGATCTGGAGATAATGTGGATCCGGAGAAAGACTATACCAGGCAAAGTAAATAATTATGGAGGCGTACCAGGGATCTAGAGATAACGTGGATCTGCAGGCAAATTATACCAGGGCCTGGAGCTATACGAGGGATCTGGAGATGAAAGTGGATCTGGAGACAAACCACGTAGGATCGAGGGATCGCTGACGAGGAAGTGGCAGCCAAGGAGCGGTGTTTGTTACCGTGTGCAGCTCTCACAGGGGGGTGCCGCTGTCTGCCATAGTTACGGACCAATGTTTGCTGTGCTGTGTTACCCATCACGTGTTTGTCGCCAGTACACAGCCAATGTCTGACATTTTCTCTGGGGAAACGTGTCTGCTGTCATCAAAGTTTGCTGCTTCTCTGTGGACAATGCCTTTATCCTTTCGGTCTATACGCGTTACTATTTGCTACTCTGTGTATGTATCGCTGTTTGCATTTGTGTCTATGTAGGCTACACCACTCTTTGCATCTGTCAAATCACTGCGCTCAGCTCTTTCAGGTCTGGAGGCTTAAAACTTGCCTCTTTCCAAACTACCACCGCCTCCCGCTCTGCTCAGTGTACAGTTTCTATCGCTTTCTCCTTACATGTATGTGTGGTTTTATCTTTCGTTCCCCTGAAATAGAGTTTTGTATGCGTGTGACTGACGTGTGTTTAAGTGCCTTTTGTCTCTGTACAAGATCCAGCGCTATATGAATATTTAATGTTGCTATGACGATGATGATGATGATGATGATGATGATTGATGTTGTTATTGTTGTTGTTGTTGTTGTACCCTAGCCAATTTAATTACGCTGCTGGTCAGGCATCTGCCTAGCAGATGTGGTGTAGCGTATTATCATGGATTTGTCCGAACGCAGTGACGCATCCTTGAGTAACTGATCGCAACTGAATTATTATTATTATTATTATTTTATCTTGTTCATCAATTCACAAAGTAGTAGTAGTAGTAGTAGTAGTAGTAGTAGTAGTAGTAGTAGTAGTAGTAGTATCATGATCATATCATATCATATCATTATCATTATCATTACCATCATTCACTATTGCCACTGTTTAGTCATCACTATTAATTGTCGCCGTTTCTGGACACCGCTGTTTGTCTGTCAGTTTGGCGGGACACCACTGTTTGCCAGTCTGTCCACAAGAATTATAACCATTTCATCATTCTGTTTGAGCATCATTGTTGGTCGGTAACGCTGCGCCAGTCTGCTGCGGGATCAGTGTGCCTGTTCTGTCTGTGTCAATGTTTATGGTCATATAGGGTATCGAGTCTGAATGAGTCATACCTCTTGTTCTGTGAAAACAAATCACTATTTGCATGATCTTCTCTTGGGATCTGTGTGTGTCTAACTAAAGAATACTGTTATTCTGTTGATGTTT
Organism: Babylonia areolata; assembly: GCF_041734735.1. Classification (NCBI taxonomy): domain Eukaryota; kingdom Metazoa; phylum Mollusca; class Gastropoda; order Neogastropoda; family Buccinidae; genus Babylonia; species Babylonia areolata. The sequence goes on along the minus strand of NC_134894.1, from coordinate 22,116,253 downwards.
GATGTTAATATTCTATCCAGGGATCAAGTTTGTGTTGATAACCTGTCTATGAAGCATATACTAGAGCCGGTGGCCTAATGGTAACACAATCATCTTCTTACGTCGATGTCTCCGATTTCTCAAGCTAAAAAAAAAAAAAGAACCAAAACAAAACAAAACAAGAAGAAGAAAAAAATATAAATGCCTTGGAAATTGGAAAAAGAAGAAGAAGAAGAAGAAGAAGAAAAGAGAGAAAATCATGTAGATTTGGGAGTCGGTGTACACTTCGAGAGCGAGTGCCAATGTTTATTCATCACTACTTGTCGCTGTTTGTGGGCACTGCTGTTCCTCAGTCACTGTGTCTGAGCATCACTGTTTGCCAGTCTGTTCCACAAGTGTCAATGTGTATGGTCATATATATTTTTTTTTAAATCGGGTATTGAGTCTGAATGAGTCATCCTCTGTAAACAAATCACTATTTGCATAATCAATCCCCTCTTGGGATCTCTGTGTGTCTAACTAAGGATCACTGTTATTCTGTCTATGGATGATGTTGATATTCTATCCATGTGTTAATCGGGTCTATGAAGCATGTACCAGAGCGGTGGCCTAATCGTAACGGAGTCGTCTCCCTTCTTCTTCTTTCCGTTACACGACCAACATCGACTTGCCGATGACTCTGTCGTGGTTCATGCATGCTGGGTATTTTCGTGTCTCCATAACCCACCGAACACTGACATGAATTAAAGGATCTTTAACGTGCTTATTTGATCATCTGCGTGCGTATACACACCAAGGAGGTTCAGGCACAAGCAGATCTGCACATATGTTGACCTGGGAGATTGGAAAAAATTCCACAATTTACCCACCAGGCGCCATTACCGTGATTCGAACCCGGAACCCTCAGATTGAAAGTCCAACGCTTGAACCACTCGGCTATTGCGCCCGTCAACTTCGTTGATGTCTCCGATTTCTCAAGCTAACTGTTTAAAAAAAAGAAGAAAGACAGACAGAAAGAAAGAAAAAAATTCGCATGCCTTGGGGAAAAAAAGTAGATTCGGTAGTCAGTGTACGCTTCTAGAACGTGTGTTCAGTTCTTGGGAACGCGGTTGTTTTTTTGCTTTTCTTTCTTTCTTTCATTTTTTTCCAGGATTACACACGTGTTTAGTCGCTTCAATGACGAACACGCCATCTCGTTTGGCAGAACAGTTGGCAATAAGAGGATTTCCGCATGGTAGACAACTTTGATCGGAACAACCGGAAGTAAGGTTTCACGCGTTACGAACTTTGAGTTTTAGTTGCCAACTTCCATCTAGTTGGTGACTGCACGCTTAGTAAGGACCCAGGAAGCGAGTGTCTGCCGGTTTGAGTTCCATAAATGTTACCCCCTTCTACCCTTCCCCAGACGTTTAGTGGTAGTATTCATGAGTGCTAGACATCCGGGTTAGACTATAAATCGATGTCCCGTTTGCAGCATGCACTTAGCGCACGTAAAAGAACCCACGGCAGCAAAAGAGTTGTTCCCTGTAGCAAAATTCTGTAGAAAAATTCCCACCTTGATAGTAAAGTAATTCGAACGCACGTGCAGACGGACAGTAGTAGGTGGTGTGGACTGTGGCAACGCGTTCTTCCCGTGGAGAGCAACCCGATTTTCTCACAGATAAATAATTATATCCTGACACGAAAGTAATACAATGGAATGCAATACAATACAGTACAAACCAAGACAAAGCAAGACAGTAAAATAGATTACAATAGAATACACTAGTATCAGTATCAGTAGCTCAAGGAGGCGTCACTGCGTTCGGTCAAATCCATATACGCTACACCACATCTGCCAAGCAGATGCCTGACCAGCAGCGTAACCCAACGCGCTTAGTCAGGCCTTGAGAGAGAGAGAAAAAAAGAAGATAAATACATAAAATACTACTTCTACTACTACTACTATTTAAAAGGCCTTGATTAAGTCAACTCTAGGCGCACGCACGCACACACACACACAAAACAAACAACAAAAAAACAACAACAAAAAACACTAGGTTGCAATACACTAGAATAAAATGCACTTCTCTACACTACACTACACTACTCTACACTACACTACACTACACTACAATACAACGTAATCCGATGCGATGCAATACAAAGTTAGTCTGTCTTCAGCAAGCACACATGCATGTTTCCCCCTGTCCCAGAGAAGCCACGGTACGAGATGAAAATCTAGACAGGAAATACTGCTGCTATAAGAAAGCCTTATGCACGGTACACGTCCAGTATTATTGCCAGGGATCATGACACCCCATAAGGAACCACAATCACCATTCCGCCCACTGCTAGCGGGACAGAGGGACTCCCCCTCCCCCCGTCCCCTCCTCCCCCCCCCCCCCGTCGTCCCAATGCAGGCGGCATACAAATCGGCAGAGAAGTGCCCAGTGCCCATACTAGTCAGCCTCAAGGCACAGAACAGTGAATGGAGGTGACGGGTGAACTATTGACTGCCCCTCCCGTCGACAGACAGAAAAAAATAGAAAGAAAAGAAGAAAAAGAAGAAAGAAGAAAAATAAAGGGCGGGGGGGGGGGGGGGGGGGGGGGGGGGGGGGGGGGGGTGCGGTGGTGGGGGGGGGGGGGGGGGGGGGGTAGGAGGGGGCTGGTCATGGGACGGAAGTGTTGCATGAAGGAGAGAGGGTGACAGACAAAGGGAGAGAGAGAGAGAGAGAGAGAGAGAGAGAGAGAGAGAGAGAGAGAGACGCACGGAAGGACTAACAGTCAGACAGACACAGACACAGAGAAAAATACAAAGGGAAAGAGAGTGAGAGAGAGAGACAGACAGAGAGACAGACGGACAGACAGACAGATACGGACACAGAGAAAAATACAGAGAGAGACAGAGACAGACAGACAAAGACAAACAGAGAGAGAGAGAAAGACAGACAGACAGAGACAGACAGACCGACTGACAGACAGACAGAGACAGAGACAGAGACAAACAGAGACAGAGAGAGAAACAGACAGACACACACACACACACAAACTCAAACCGAGAAATAGAGAGTGTGAGACATTATGTGCGTACGGAGGAGGAAGGAGGGTGGTGGTGGTGATGGAGCTCACGCATGAGGAGGGAGAGGGAGAGGGAGAGGGGTGTGAGGGGTGCGGTGCAGTGATGATGAATCAGGGCTGTGAGTGGTGACCCCAGCAGCTGACCCTGTCGGTGGGCCTGGTGGGCATGGTGGGCATGGTGATGGTGATGATGGTGATGGTGCTGTGCAAGTAGAGTCATGCTGTGCTGTGGATCTGGGCTGTCAGTTCTGGCTCTCGGCTGTCCCTTCAGTGCGGGCAGTGGGCGTCACGCCCTGATGATGGTGTTGTGTTCTGTTGTTGTGTTGTGTTGTGTTTTGTTGTGTTGTGTTGTGTTGTGTTGTGTTGTTAGTGTAGTGTAGTGTAGTGTAGTGTAGTGTAGTGTAGTGCAGTTTAGTGTAGTGTAGTGTAGTGTAGTGTAGTGTAGTGCTGTGCTGTACTGTGCTGTGTTGTGTTGTGTAGTGTAGTGTAGTGTAGTGTAGTGCTGTGCTGTGCTGTGTTGTGTAGTGTAGTGTAGTGTAGTGTAGTGCTGTGCTGTGCTGTGTAGTGTAGTGTAGTGTAGTGTAGTGCTGAGCTGTGCAGTGCTGTGTGGTGTTGTGCTGCGTTGTGCTGTGTTGTATCGTATCGTGTCGTGTAGTTGTCGCTGTGTTGTGCTATGCTGTGCTGTGTTGTGTTGCGTAGTGTCGTGCTGTGTTGTGTGGTAATGTGTCGCGTTGTGATGCGTTGTATTGTGTTGCATTGCTATGTGTTGTGTTGTGTTGTGATTGTGCTGTGCTGTGTTGTGACGTGTTGTGTTTTTATGCGTTTAGTTGTGCTGTGATGTGATGTATATAGTTGTGTTGTGTAGTTTAGTGATGTGTTGTGTTGTGTTGTGTCACGATGTATCGTTTTGTGACGTGATGTATTGTGAGGAAATGCGTTGTATTTCGTTAGGTTGTGTTGCGTAAGGTTGCGTTGTGTTGTGTTGTATTGGATTCAGTTGCATTGTACACGGCATCTATTGCGTTGTATTGTGTTGAGTACCTTTCTTTATCACAACGAGACAATAAAAGAATGTAGTGTATTGTAGTGTCTTGTGTATACTTTTGGTCACAAAAAGATTTTTCTGCGTGAAATTCGGATTGCTATCTGTGCACGGATCCGAAACTATTAACATCCGTCTAAATGAAATGAATCATAATGAAATGACCTGAAATCAAATCAGTGAGATCAACTGAGAGGAAATAAAATGAAATGCTTTACAATCAAATCAAATGGAATTAATCAGGAAAAAAAAAATCAAGTCTAGTCGATTTTTTAAAATCAAATCAGGCGAAGAAATGAAAACCAAACCAAGCTGAGCGGAACCAGATTAGTCAATCGAAACAGAGCAAAATCTTGTGAAAAATTAAATCAGTTTAACAAACTTAAAATCATACTCACTAACAGAAAACCATTTGAAATCGGAGTGAATCGGACAGAAAAACAGAAATGAGATCACATTAAACTGATTCAGAAGACGAAATTGACAGAAAATCAAAAGGTGCTAGGGAGTGGCTAATATAACTCACCGTAACCTGTGGCACTGAACAGTCATAACTGACCGTAGTCTGTTGGGTGATGGGAATGACAACTGTCGGTCATTGACCAGGTCTTATAACTGATTGACCGTAACCAGATTGCTGATGACCTATAACTGACCACAACGTGTGTTGCTGGGAAGTTATAACTGACTTCCACTGGTGGTGATGGGTACTTACATCTGACCGTAACAGATGTGGAGTTGGGGGACTTATAACTGACACATATTCAAGATGCTGGCGACTTATATAACTGACCGTAAGCTGTAGTGATGCAGGGAACTCATAACTGACCATAACTCAAGTAATACTGATGATTCATAATTTTCCGTACCCAGGGTACTGGGGAGTCAGTGAGAACAGAATAGAATAGAATACTGGAATAGAATAGGTCTTTATTACCAAGTGAACCGGGGTCACAACTGAGGAACATTGGGGAGAGAGGGGTATGCAGGAGGCGCGCGGGGGTTGGGGCGGGGGATAGTACATGAAAGGTACAAAATTAAATCTAAAATCATATACAAACACAGATATATTAGAATTATAGACACGTACTCATATACTTATGCATGTGCACACACACACACACACACACACACACACACACACACACACACACACACACACACACACACACACACACACACACACACACACACACACACACACACACACACACACACACACACACACACACACACACACACACACACACACACACACACACACACACACACACACACACACACACACACACCGTAAGGTGTGCAGTGACTTACACATGATGAGAACTCCTGTGGTGGTAACTTGATTGAAAGGTAAAACGCGACGAACCTAATGAGCAGAAGTTTGAATGCAGCTGTCTATGTGACAGCATGGCCTCGCGACCACGCTTCATTACATGCTCAACTGTCATTCTGTTGTGGCGCTCTCTGATGGTGTGGACTGACTGACCGTAACAAGCGTGCTGGGAACTTATGACTGACCATAACCTAACAAGCCCGGAAACGACAGTGTCTGGCACTGCAGCCTCAATCACGACTCTCCGGACGGGCCGGTGGAGTCCCCCTCCTCCACTGACCGCGTAACGTGATCATGAGGGAGTACCACCACTACACCCTCAATTCCCTCACACCCCAAACCCCCTCCCCCTCCTCAGCCCCCGGCGTCTGACCACACGAGGGGTCATGTCCCCTTAAACACATTGCCTCACTCATTTTCCTGTCGCATCAACCACAGGACAGTGCTCTGATTGAGTTCCGTTATCCGCCCTTCTCCCAAAGAGGGAGACAGAGTGAGCGAGAGAGATGTAATTTGACTGGGACATCAGACTGGACCTTCGCCTCCATGTTCTTTCCCCGACGTTTTTTACCCTTTCAGTGAAGAACAAGCACAGAAAATGAGTCCAAATTCGATTCAGGCACTGAGGGACTGACAGACCGACAGACAAACAGACAGAGGAAAATGTCACGTGCGTGGTGTGGGGTAGAGAGCGGCACTCTTAGTGGGTATATCAGAGTGTGACTGAAATCCGTGGTTCAATTCGGGCAGCAACTGACGCCCGGCGGTTGGGTTCAGTACAGGGAGGAGTTCCTTTTTTTGTCAGTTCCTTTTACAAATTCTGCTTGTGCCGTCATGTTTTTCTTGTGCAGAATCATGGACAAAATTTAACACGTGCGTTAACCCCTTGATGTTTTTTTTCCTTTCCAAGTCAAAGTGAAAACATTTTCTTCAGAGTTTAGAACAATGCAGTGTTGTAAAAGAAATAAGTACAATACTTAGCATCAGCATAGACTTGATGATCGACACTTTGCTGAGATAAAGTGTGCCAAGTAACACTCACTACTTGAAAATAAAACAAGCTAAATGATGACTGCCACAAAAGTTATGGAACAGCATATGTATCAACATATTTTCTCTACATTCAAACGGTATGAGGGTAGCGGGAGAGGGTACACGGCTTCCTTCATAGCGGGGTCCATACACTGACCTGCATAGCAGTGGGTATAAAAGGGTCATACTTTAAGATAAAAGTGAATGGGAAGCCTGTACAGAAGAGGTGTGTGTGCGTGTGCACGTGCGCGCGCTCAAGTTTACTCAAAGAGAGAGAGAGAGAGAGAGAGAGAGAGAGAGGTTCGTGTTTCAAAACTCCCTGCACCACACACTTTCTCTCCCTTTTCTCTCTCTCACTCTCTGTGCTTCCATACTTTTCCACACCACCCTTCCACCTTCCCCTTCCATTCCAAGCTTGGAGCTTTCAATAACCTCCTTTCTTTCAACCCTCGCTCCCCAACCGACCCTCGCCCCTCTCCCCCATACACCCCTCACCCCCCCTTCCTTCCACATCTGGTGCCAGAGTGTGTAATCAATAAGCTCAGCGCGCTGCCAGTCTCTCTGCTAGCAGGTCAGAGCTGGGCTCTCTACAAGCGTTCTCATTGGTCGCCGCCTTCTGCTTGGGTACCGCGGTAGCTCAGTGTGTAAAGGGCATAGGAGGAGTGTGTAGCAAGCCAGCTACCTGTGCTTGGGGAGAAAGAAAGAGAGAGAGCAGAGAGGGAAAGAGAGGGAGACAGGGAGATAGCAGGCAAGAAGCTGGCACACACAACAGTCAGTGAGGAAGAAGCAGCAAAGAGGGAAGTCTAGTGTTGGCGTGCTTTGCTACACTACTCCTCCTCCATCTACTACCAGCACCACCGTTCTTGTTTTTGCTCTCTCTCTGTATTCCGCGGAACGTCTTTCGTTGTTTTGTGTTTGTTTTGCTGGAGCAAGCTTCAAGTTTTTCATTCGGCGTTCGTCGTGACTTCTTGACTGACTTCATCGGGGGGGAATATTACTGCTTGGCTGGCTGGTCTCCGTGCTGTGTGATGCAGCTTACGTCCACCTGAGGTAAAAAGTTGTGGGGGGAGTTTGTGAGTGTGAGAGGGTGACGAGTTGGGAAGTTGTTGGGGTTACCTTGTGTGTGTGTGTGTGTGGGTGTGGGTGTGGGTGGGGTGGGGGTGGTAGCGTGCTGTGTTGATGGGTGGCGATGGGTGTGGAAGGTTTGGAGATAGGGGCACAGATAAAGGCGCTCTCACCTCTCTCTCTTGCTCTGTCTCTCTTTCTCTGTCTTTCACCCCACCTCCCTCTCTCTCTCACGCTCTCATCCTCTCTGTCTTTCATCCCTCTCTCTCTTTCACCCACTCTCTTTATCTTCCGACTTCTCTTTCTCATTCTCTCGCTCTCCCTACTGAATCAACTTTTACATCGTGCTTCTGTTGACACCAGAGTGAAAGAGAGAGGAAGATTGTGTGTGTGTGTGTGTGTGTGTGTGTGTGTGTGTGTGTGTGTGTAGTGGCGGGGTGGTGGTGGGGGGGGGGTTGTGGATGAGGGAGAAGCGAATTCTTCTACACTTCGAGAACAACAAACACAACGCTGTGTGCTCGTGCTTCTTTTCCCTCCCTTCCTTCTACTGTGGGGAGAGAGGGTGAGGGAGAGAGAGGGCTGTAAGAGGGAGAGAGAGGGTGAGGGAGAGAGAGGGTTGTAAGAGGGAGAGAGAGGGTGAGGGAGAGAGAGGGTTGAAAGCGGGAGAGAGAGGGTGAGGGAGAGAGAGGGCTGTAAGAGGGAGAGAAAGAGGGTGAGGGAGAGAGAGAGGGCTGTAAGAGGGAGAGAAAGAAGGTGAGGGAGAGAGAGGGTGAGGGAGAGAGAGAGGGTTGTAAGAGGGAGAGAGAGGGTGAGGGAGAGAGAGGGTTGTAAGAGGGAGAGAAAGAGGGTGAGGGAGAGAGAGGGTGAGGGAGAGAGAGAGGGCTGTAAGAGGGAGAGAGAGGGTGAGGGAGAGAGAGGGTTGTAAGAGGGAGAGAAAGAGGGTGAGGGAGAGAGAGAGGGCTGTAAGAGGGAGAGAGAGAGGGTGAGGGAGAGAGAGGGTGAGGGAGAGAGAGAGGGTTGTAAGAGGGAGAGAGAGGGTGAGGGAGAGAGAGGGTTGTAAGAGGGAGAGAAAGAGGGTGAGGGAGAGAGAGAGGGTTGTAAGAGGGAGAGAGAGAGGATGAGGGAGAGGGAGAGAGAGGGTTGTAAGAGGGAGAGCGAGAGAGAGAGTTGTAAGAGGGAGAGAGAGAGAGTTGTAAGGGAGAGAGAGTGAGGGAGAGAGAGGGTTGTAAGAGGGAGAGAGAGGACTGTAAGAGGGAGAGAGACAGAGAGAGAGAGAGAGAGAGAGAGAGTTGTAAGAGGGAGAGAGAGGGTTGTAAGAGGGAGAGAGAGAGAGAGACAGAGTTATAAGAGGGAGAGAGAGAGAGAGAGAGACAGTTATAAGAGGGAGAGAGAGGGTTGTAAGAGAGAGAGAGAGAGAGAGGGTGAGGGTGAGGAGAGAGAGGGTTGTAAAGGGGAGAGAGAGGGTTGTAAGAGGGAGAGAGAGGGTTGTAAAGGGGAGAGAGAGGGTTGTAAGAGAGAGAGAGAGGGAGAGAGAGGGTTGTAAGAGAGAGAGAGAGAGGGTTGTAAGAGAGAGAGAGAGAGAGAGAGAGAGAAAGAGAGAGAGAGGGTTGTAAGAGGGAGAGAGAGAGGTTTGTAAGAGGGAGAGAGAGAGAGAGAAAGAGTTGTAAGAGGGAGAGAGAGAGAGTTGTAAGAGGGAGAGAGCGAGGGAGAGAGAGGGGTTGTAAGAGAGAGAGAGAGAGAGGGTTGTGAGAGGGAGAGAGAAAGGTTTGTAAGAGGGAGAGAGAGGGTTGTAACAGAGAGAGAGAGAGAGAGAGAGAGAGAGAGAGAGAGAGAGAGAGAGTTGTAAGAGGGAGAGAGAGGGTGTGTAAGAGAGAGAGAGAGTGAGGGAAGAGAGAGGGTTGTAAGAGAGAGAGAGGGTTGTAAGAGGGAGAGAGAGGGTTGTAAGAGGGAGAGAGACAGAGAGAGAGAGTTGTAAGAGAGAGAGAGAGAGAGAGAGAGAGAGAGAGAGAGAGAGAGAGAGAGGCGGAACTCTGAACTCTTTTATGACCAGACCATTATGTCCGTTGCCAGGGGAGGGAGGGAGGGAGGGATGGGAGAGGGGAAGGTGGAAGTACAGGAGGAAAGGATAACACATAGTAATGAGAGAGAGAGAGAGAGAGAGAGAGAGAGAGAGACGTCGCACTCTTTTATAACTAGGTCATTTTGTCCGTGTCCAGGGGTGGTCTCTGGGTAGATAGGGGTGTGGGTGTGGGTGTGTGTGTGTGGAGGGGGGGAGGGTGGTAGTGGTGGTTCAGGGAACAAAAGAATAACACACATAGTTATCAAGATAGAAAGACCTCTGGAGAGAGAGAGAGAGAGAGAGAGAGAGAGAGAGAGAGCTATCGATCGTGAAGTGTGTTGTTCAGGTGAGGAGGTTGCTGCCACACCTTGAGCAGTTGCAGGGGGTCAGTTAGTCAGCTGCTAGCTGGCTGCTTGCCTGGCCGTGTGAATCACACACACACACACGCGCGCGCGAGTGCGCGCGCACACACACACATACACACACACACACACACACACTCTCTCACGGAGAACGCATGGTTCAATCGTATCATTCACTGTTCACACTGTCAACTCTCTCCCCTCAAGCTGGAGGGATATTATTATGAACATGGTTCCAGCAAACAGCCTCCAGCAGAGACTGTATAAATGGGGTTTCTCTGCCTGCTACCTATACGGCTCTTCGGTGCCAGTGTAGCCAAGGTACTGGGTAGGGAGGGAGGGAGCACACTTTCCACCGCCTCTCATCCTCCCCCCCCCCTCCTCCCCCCTATCGCTCTGGCCGGATGGTGTACTAATGTCAGATCTGTAGCATACACACCTGCCCTCTATTTCGTAGCCTGCTGCAGACCTGTGCTCCATACTAGCTAGGTTCCAGTCTGTGGCTATAATCCTCGCATAGTCAGATAGCCTCCCCATTTTATGGTACTCTGCAAA
>NC_134894.1:22098263-22100763 GCF_041734735.1 Babylonia areolata | reverse complement strand
CCCCACCCCCCGTGCCGCTCCCCCCTCCTCCCCTTTGTCAAAATGGCTGCAAAGCTAAAATGCTTTTGACATTAAATCATCATGTCATGTCAGTGTTATGTCATATCTCTCTCTCTTATTATTTCTCTTGTTTGTCTCCCTCCCCCTCCCTCTCTCTCATTCCCCCTCTCTCTCCTCCTTCTCTCTCACTCCCTCTCCCCCCCCCGTCTCTCTCCCTCCCCCCTCTCTCTCTGTATACTCTTTCGTTTCGTTAGCCCTAATCTCTCTCTTAACTGGTGATGGTCAGGCAGACTAAAGCATCTGAATTACCGCATCTGTTATTCTTGGAAATACAACGACTCATCAATCAACCAATACCTTCTCGCTCCTACTTCTCTCTCTCTCTCTCTCTCTCTCTCTTGATCTGTCAACCCTCCCCCACTCTCTCTTCCCCTCTCTCCCCACCCCACCTCTCTCTCTCCCAGCTATATAACAAAAAGAAAGAATCAATCTCAACTGTCCATGACAGTATCCTTTTGCATACATAACTATCGTTTTCCATTCACCTCACCCCTTCCCTCTCTTTCTGTCTGTGTCTGTGTGTGTCTCTCCAAATTGTCTTTATCCACCCCGCTCTTTCTTCTCGACGTCTGCCCCCCCCCCCCCCGCCCCCTCCACACACACACCTACATCCACCCCTTTGTGTGCGTGTGAGTGAACGAGTTTCCAAGTCCTCGACAACACAGAATAATAGAAATACAATTCCCAGGATAAGTGGCTCACTGTACAACTGGCTACGATCGAATGAATAGTCGGTCACACCACCAGGTTTAGTTTATGACTCCGGACGAGAGTGGCTGTTGAACTGGCAGACCACCCAATATTCTCAAAACAACTGGTTACTGAACAGTAAGCCCAACAATAATTGTTTAAACCTCAGGAAACAAAAGTTCTTCTTCTTCTTCTTCTGCGTTCGTGGGCTGCAACCCCCACGTTCACTCGTATATACGAGTGGGATTTTACGTGTATGACCGTTTTTACCCCGCCATGTAGGCAGCCATACTCCGCTTTCGGCGGTGTGCATGCTGGGTATGTACTTGTTTCCATAACCCACCGAACGCTGACATGGATTACAGGATCTTTAACGTGCGTATTTGATCTTTTGCTTGCGTATACACACGAAGGGGGTTTAGGCACTAGCAGGTCTGCACATATGTTGACCTGGGAGATTGGAAAAAATCTCCACCCTTCATCCACCGGGCGCCGTCACCGAGATTCGAACCCCGGACCCTCAGATTGAAAGTCCAACGCTTTAACCATTCGGCTATTGCGCCCGTCGAAAAAAAAGTTCCACAATAGTTCATCTTAACAATAAAAACAACGGCCTCGGAACTAACTAAACTATTCGGTCCATACCACGCGTTGGTTGGCACGAGCGCGTGTTTATAACACCCCCCCCCCCCAAAAAAAAAAGAAAAAAAGAAAAAAATGAGCACGCGCAGATGTCAGTCTACTTCTACATGCGCACACGCTACACACACCTAGCAGTGTGAAGAAGAAGGAGAACAGAAGAAGAAGAAGAAGAAGAAGAAAGCAGAAAGAGAGTGGCAGAGGAACCCGCTTCCACTACAAGGAACCCTGAGGTGAGCGGAGAACAAGGCACAGGAGCCAGTAGCCATCAGCAAGCCTCAGGACTACACACGTTGCGTCGCTATCACGCCCTCAGCAGAGCGGGAAAATGCCGCTGGTTCCTGTGGAAGGGGGGGTAGGGAGGAGGGGGGTGAGGGGGTGAGGGGGGAGGGGGTGTGTTGGGGGGTGGGGGTGGGTGGTGGGGGTGGGGAGGTGGGGGTTGTGATTGGGGTGTTACAAGAAGGAAGAGGGGGTCAGGATGGTTTGCTAAGCGTAGGGGGATGGGTGGGGTGGAGGAGGGGTATTAGGGAGGGGTAGTAGTGGTAGTAGTAGTAGTGGGGAAGGCGGGAAGAGAGGGCGGCAAGGGTGTGTGTGGGGGGGGGAGGGGGAGGGGAGGGGAAGGGGGCGGATGGTGGTGGTGGAGGGGTGTGGAGGGGTATGAGGCCCCGGCGTGTGCTGGTTCAGTTAGCAGTGCTATAAAAATTCTCCCTCTCCGAGGCTACTCGCCTCCTTCTTCTTCTTCTTCTTCCACCACCACTACCTCTCCCTCTACTCCCCTCCCCCTTCCCCTACCCCCTTCTCACATCCTTTCCACACCCTCCTTCCCCCCCCCCTCTCCTCCCTCCCCGTCTCCTTCCCTCCTCCCCCATCCCGCCCTTCAGGTCTTGTTACTATAGCAACTTCCAATGATGTGGAAACCTTTCTCCCTCCCCCCTGTCTCTCTGTTTCTCTCCTGTTACAGTCTGTCTCCCTCTGTGTGTGTGTCTTCTGTTTCTGTTTGTACGCCAATCTCTCTCTCTCTCTCTCTCTCTCTCTCTGTCTCTCTCTCACATACACACACAAACACACACACACAGTCTCTCTATCTCAATCTCTCACATACACACACACA
>NC_134894.1:22085763-22093263 GCF_041734735.1 Babylonia areolata | reverse complement strand
GAGGGGGATAGGGGTGGAAGCAGAGCGAATTGAGGGTGGGTGGATAGGAGTGTGGGGTGTGTGGATGAGGAGGGAATGAGGAGGATAGGGGTGGAAGCAGAGCGAATTGAGGGTGGGTGGATGGGAGTGTGGGGTGTGTGGATGAGGAGGGAATGAGGGGGGCATAGGGGTGGAAGCAGAGCGAATTGAGGGTGGGTGGATAGGAGTGTGGGGTGTGTGGATGAGGAGGGAATGAGGAGGATAGGGGTGGAAGCAGAGCGAATTGAGGGTGGGTGGATAGGAGTGTGGGGTGTGTGGGTGAAGAGGGAATGAGGGGGATAGGGGTGGAAGCAGAGCGAATTGAGGGTGGGTGGATAGGAGTGTGGGGTGTGTGGATGAGGAGGGAATGAGGGGGATAGGGGTGGAAGCAGAGCGAATTGAGGGTGGGGTAGGCGTGTGGGGCGTGTGGGTGAAGAGGGAACGAGGGATGGTGGGTGGAATTTGTATTTGTATTTGTATTTCTGTTTATCACAACAGATTTCTCTGTGTGAAATTCGGGCTGCTCTTCCCTGCAGGGGGAGCGCGTCGCTTCACTATACAGCGCCACCCGCCGCCCCCCCCCCCCCCCTTTTTTTTTTTCCTGCGTGCAGTTTTATTAGTTTTTCCTATTGAAGTGAGTTTTTCAGCAGAATTTTGCCGGGAACAACCCTTTTTTTGCCGTGGGTTCTTTTACGTGCGCTAAGTGCATGCTGCACACGGGACCTCAGTTTATCGTCTCATCCGAATGACAGTTGGATGGGATGGGAGTTTTAGTTTCACTTTCCTTTCTCTCAAGGAGACCTCACTGAGTTGGCAGACTTCCCAGTCACACACTGGGAGAAAATGGCGAGAGCGGGATTGGAACCCAAACCCTCACGGACGCTATAATGGCAGACAGACGAGCGTCTTAACCATTCTGCCAGCTTCCTCCTGGGACAGGAATGAGAGAGGGGAGAGGGTTGGGTGGAGATAAAGATGGAGAGGTTTGGGGTGAGTGGGGGTGGGGGTGGGGGGTGTTATTGGGAAATGGGGGGCTGGGTGGGGGTGGGGGTGGGAAGGTATTGAGTAACGGGGTTGATGGTTGGTGGGTGGGGTGGGAATGAGAGAGGAATGTGGATGAATGGGAGAGAGAGAGAGAGAGAGAGGGGGGGGGGTTGGGGGGGGGGGGGGGGGGGGGGGGGGGGGGAGTGAGGATGGATTGTGTAGGAAGTGATCATTCCTCATGACAATTTTGCTACAGATCACTGCCTACGTTTTGTGCCAGGGAATGTACAGCAGATGGCACAAGCATGCGTGTGTGCCTCTGTCTGTCTGCATCGCTCTCTCTGTCTCTTTCCCTGACTCTGCCTGTTTATCTCTTTCTGCGCCTGAAAGAATGTATGTGTGTGTGTGGTGGTGGTGGTGGTGGTAGGGGAGGATTGGGTTTGGGAGGGGGATGTGGGGGTGTGTGTGGGGGACGTGATTGTGTGTATGTTTGAAGTCAGTAAATAGGTCGAATGTTAATAGTGTTCGCTCTGACAGTGGAACCCTTCACATTACACTACTGTAGTCACTAGGTTGTGAGAGTAACTAACCACCTCACTGTGAGATGGTTGTATTACATGCTATTTCTCTATATGTGATGAACCGATGATGCAACTACGTACTGAAGAAAATGTGTGAGCTGACAAAGATAGTTTAACTCTCTCCATACGAACGGCGAAAGAGACGACGTTAACAGCGTTTCACCCCAATTACCATCATCAAAATATTGCAAGCGGAAGGCTCTTATACTGAAGAGGTGAATGTTGACAAAGAATACCACAGTTCTGACGACGGAAGCTAAAGGTTCGGTCATTCAGACACCCACTGGACATCCGAGGGGTCTGTGTAGAGGAGAAGAGAGGACTGGCCGTACTGAGTGAGTTAATACTGGTTGGAAACGTCTGCAGTGCACTTGTAGACTGGTTGGAAATGGCAGTACAGCAGTTTAAGATCGGAAATGGCTGCATGGCAGTTTTTGACTGGTTGGAAATGGCAGTACAGCAGTTTAAGATCGGAAGTGGCTGTATGGCAGTTTTTGACTGGTTGGAAATGACAGTACAGCAGTTTAAGATCGGAAATGGCTGCATGGCAGTTTTTGACTGGTTGGAAATGACAGTACAGCAGTTTAAAATTGCTGTACAACAGTTTAAGACTGACTGGAAATACAATACAATACAATACAATACAATGCATCTTTATTCATCCATCTCGAAATTAAATTGTGCATCCACAGGCTCGTCACTCACCCTTCACACTATCTCAGCCAACAGCCAAGTCCAACACACTCGCAACATGACAAATGTTCGACAAAAGATAAAACAGCAATGCATAAAGCTAAATACACACAAGCAAGTAACGACACAGCGTGCACATTCCCCCCCCCCCCCCCCCCCCCCCCCCACACACCCAAGTCCCCTTACCTTACACACACACACACACACAAATCACACACACACTTTGTAAAATAACATGAATATTAAGAAACACAATATCAGAACAAGAAATGCTTCAATAAAATCAATTTAAATTATTACATGGCAGGTTCAGTATTTAAACAAATGCAATATGCGGTAAAAGAAATAGGTTATAAAGTAACTGGTACAGTAGGATAAAGATTTCTGAATAAGACACCCTGCCATGAATTAAGCATTATAACTCATAAACGTATCTTAATTGCACACATGATAGTTAAAAATTATTATACTGAACAGACATGCACAAACATCATCTCATGACTCGCAACAGACAATAAAAACATTTGAAAAGACATACTACAAGTATGGCAGGTTTTTTTTCCCTTGCAGAGAAGGTAAAATTTATCAAGAAACCTGTGATCACATTTCACATTTGGGTCAACAATGTAGCAAAATACATTGTTAGATTCCAACAAAAAGAGTGAAGCATTACACAGTATAATCTACTGCAAGGAGAGTACATAAACACTGACAATTGCTTCACTGAAGTTCTATCATTCATCCAAGTGCAAGGTGTTTATTTATTTATTTTTAATATCCCCTATCCCAACACACACACACACACAGTGAGACAGACACAGACACTCTTTAACGTATACTCCATCGGTCAATATACCACAAAATAGCAACATAATCTCCTTCTGAGACATCGAGGGAACGCCAAGAATAATCCAGATTAATACAGATTCCTAGAATGTACAAACATAATCACGAAGAAAAAAAAAGCAGTATTATTAAAAAGTCAAACATGTTGCATAATATGGTGGATATTCTATGCTAGCCATGCAATACGGCAGTTTTAGACAGGTAGAAAATAGCTGTACAGCAGTTTAAGACTGTCTGGAAATATCAGTACTGCAGTTTAAAAAGACTGGTTGGAAGCCGCTGTACGACAGTTAAACACTGGTTGGAAGCGGCTGTACAGCAGATAAATGGTGATGCAGGTGAAGACTGGGAAGGAGTGGTAGTAAAGGATAAGAATAGCGATAACTGCTGTAATCGGGACTGTTTCTATTACTGTCTGGAAATGGTTTTTCAAGCAGGTGGATCGAGGTTGTGCTCACAGACATATATAGAAAACGCCAGCCATTTCCACTCCGCACATGCTGTCATAAAACGGTAACACAGAAATGATTGATTGGGAATTCGTTTTGGTGTTATTCGTTTTTCTAGCACATCATTTCTGGTTTAAACAGATGATAATATCCTGTTCTAAATGCGTCCATAGCTCAACGCCTCCCCCCCACGCCCCCCCACCCCCCCGCACAAACGCAACCTCCCTCTCCTCCATAACCCATGTTTTTCTCTGGCATCGTCCTGATTCACAGATATAGTCCCCCCCCCCCACCCCCACCGCTCCTATTCCCCAATCCCCCACCCCCCCGTTTCCCCTCTCCTCACATCTTCCATACCCACCATTACCGTCATCACCACAATTAGCTTTGACCCATTTTTGTGATAGGGAATGTGTGTTTGTGTTTAGTAGTTTTTTTTTATTTTATAGTATTTCTTTTTATCACAGCAGATTTCTCTGTGTGAAATTTGGGCTGTTCTCCCCAGGGAGAGAGCTTCGCTACACTACAGCGCCACCCTTTTTTTTCTTTTTTTTTTTCCTGCGAGCAGTTTTGTTTGTTTTTCCTATCGAAGTGAATTTTTCTACAGAATTTTGCCAGGAACAATCCTTTTGTTGCCGCGGGTTCTTTTACGTGCGCTAAGTGCATGCTAGCACACGGGACCTCGGTTTATCGTCTCATCCGAATGACTAGCGTCCAGGCCACCACTCAAGGTCTAGTGGAGGGGGAGAAAATATCGGCGGCTGAGCCGTGATTCGAACCAGCGCGCTCAGATTCTCTCGCTTCCTATGCGGACGCGTTACCTCTAGGCCATCACTCCACATGTGTGAGTGTGCATGAACAGCGAGAGAGAATGAATGAATGAATGAACGAATGAATTAATGAATGGTTTATCCATATAGGCCATAGCCCCTCATGAAGGGAGTAATTAAACAGCAACAAAAGACGATAACGTATTTGCTGATGAATAGACAATGGAAAGAAGACTACGAAATGACTGTTCCTCTAAATCTGTAAACCTTGCATAAAAAGAAACTAAGAAAGATTAGGCGTAACATCAGGAGAGAGAGAGAGAGAGAGAGAGAGACAGTGTGTGTGTGTGTGTGAGAGAGAGAGAGAGATAGAGAGAGATAAAGAGATCATCACCAGTTGTATATATATATATATATACACACACATTTATATATAAAGTAGGTCAGGGAATGAGAACAGGCCAGGACAGAAGAGATACATCTTCTTGTTGTTGTTGACCCCCCCCCCCACCCCCTCACTCACTTCCCTCTCAGTGGAGGAGATAAAGAGAGCGGAACTGGAGCCCTGGAGCCCTGGAGCTGTGTTCCTGACCCCTTATCGTTGTCTACCAGTCGCCGCCATCTTGGCTCCTGAGGAAGGTGTGTGTGTGTGTGTGTGTGTGTGTGTGTGTGTGTGAGGTGGGGAGTCCGGAAGTGTAACTCCCCCCCCCCTCCTTCCTCACGCTCCTCCCGTGTGTCTGTCGCCAGACGCGCAAAACAATTACGTGAACGATCAACGCCACAGTGATAATTATCCTTTGTGTTTCTCAACATTGATGCAATAAAATGTCTTTTTTTTTCTTTTCGTTTTGTCTCTGTTTTGTCCTTCTGTCTGTCTGTCTGTCTGTCTGTCTGTCTCTGTCTTTCAGCAGTACAGCAATATCTGTGTGTGGTTTTATCATTGTTGCAATTAATCTCTTTGTCTTGCATTCTCTCTCTCTCTCTCTCTCTCTCTCTCTCTCTCTCTCTCTCTCTCTCAGTATACTGTGAGTTCCATAATTGTTGCAGTAAATTTTTGTCTTGCATTCTCTCTCTCTCTCTCTCTCTCTCTCTCTCAATATCCTGTGAGTTTCGTCATTGATGTAATAAATCTCTTTGTCTTGCATTCTCTCTCTCTCTCTCTCTCTCTCTCTCTCTCAATACCCTGTGAGTTTTATCGTTGATGCAATAAATCTCTTTGTCTTGCATTCTCTCTCTCTCTCTCTCTCTCTCAATATCCTGTGAGTTTCATCAATGATGCAATAAATCTCTTTGTCTTGCATTCTCTCTCTCTCTCTCTCTCTCTCTCTCTCTCTCTCTCTCTCTCAGTATACTGTGAGTTCCATAATTGTTGCAGTAAATTTTTGTCTAGCATTCTCTCTCTCTCTCTCTCTCTCAATACCCTGTGAGTTTTATCGTTGATGCAATAAATCTCTTTGTCTTGCATTCTCTCTCTCTCTCTCTCTCTCTCTCTCTCTCTCTCAATACCCTGTGAGTTTTATCGTTGATGCAATAAATCTCTTTGTCTTGCATTCTCTCTCTCTCTCTCTCTCAATACCCTGTGAGTTTTATCGTTGATGCAATAAATCTCTTTGTCTTGCATTCTCTCTCTCTCTCTCTCTCTCTCTCTCTCTCTCTCTCTCTCTCTCAATATCCTGTGAGTTTCATCAATGATGCAATAAATCTCTTTGTCTTGCATTCTCTCTCTCTCTCTCTCTCTCTCTCTCTCTCTCTCTCTCAGTATACTGTGAGTTCCATAATTGTTGCAGTAAATTTTTGTCTTGCATTCTCTCTCTCTCTCTCTCTCTCTCTCTCTCTCTCTCTCTCTCTCTCTCTCTCTCTCTCTCTCTCAATATCCTGTGAGTTTCATCATTGATGCAATAAATCCCTTTGTCTTGCATTCTCTCTATCCCTCTGTTTGTTTTTATTTTTTATTTTATTTTATTTTATTATTATTTTTTTTGTGTGAGTCCGTGATAACGTGTCTGCCTGCCTCGTCTGTCAGTGTGTTTGTCAGGCTTCTGCTTCCTCATCACATTCATGTCTCCGCTGCGGTCTGCGTCTCACCCCCCCCCCCCCACACACACACACTGCCCCTCGCCCCTCCTCCTACCTTCCCTCCAAACCGCCCACCTTCCTCCCCCCCACCCCCCAGCCCCCCACCTCTCCTCTCCCCCACCCTCCTTTCCCCCCTTCCCTCCCTTCCCCCCAACGTAATGAAGAGATAAAGAGAGGGACAACCATGCTGGTCTTTCCCCAGACAGACCGACAAGCAGAGAGAGAGAGAGAGAGAGAGAGAGAGAGAGAGTACTCAGAGAAGATCTGCCACGGGTTTAAAAGAGGATTTCTGTCTGTGTCTGGTGGGTAGGTTTGACGGCTGGTCTGAATGTCCTGTCCTTCAGAAGTGGATGGCGTGTGTGGGGGTGAAGGGTGGGGGAGGTGTGGGGGCGTGGGGGGTGGGGGGATAGCTTTCACGATTGAAATGGCTGTTCTATCCTTGTGGGGGTGGTGGGTATTTTGACTGCTGGTTTGACTGTCATTTTGTCCTATCCCTGGGGGAAATTTAGACTGAGTGGTCTGGCAAGGAGTTAAGTCATGACTGTGTGCTGTGGCTATCCCCCGTCTCTTGTTCGTGGGGGGCTGTAGCGATTATTGTACTGCAGCGTGTAAAACAAAACAAAAAAAAGAGAGCAATGTCTGGGAAGAGGGAGAGAGAGGGAGGGAGAGAGGGTGAGGGAGGGAGAGAGAGAGAGAGTTGGGAGGGAGGGAGGGAGAGAAAGAGAGGGGGAGGAGAGAGAAAGAGAGGGGGAGGGAGGGAGGGAGAGAAAGAGAGGGAGGGAGAGAAAAAGGGAGGGAGGGAGAGAGAAAGGTGCGAGACATAGAGAGAGAAGGACTTAGTGAAGCAGAGAGAGAGAGAGAGAGAGAGAGAGAGAGAGAGAGAGAGAGAGAGAGAGAGTCTCAAGTGTCAAATGATTTATTCGATAAACAGGAGGTACCAACAGAATTTCAATGTGTCATTGTAACTGATAATACAGATAGCACAGTTTCTTCCTTTACAAACAAGCACCCAAATTAAGGTGCTGCAAACGTCAGAGAGAGTGACAGAGAGAGAGGGAGAGAGAGAGAGACGGAGGGAGAGAA
>NC_134894.1:22065763-22078263 GCF_041734735.1 Babylonia areolata | reverse complement strand
CCCCGCCCCCCCATTATTCCTTGTGACGCCGATACACTTGGTAATAAAGACATATTCTATTCTATTCTATATGTATTGTTTCGTGTGAGGCACGTAGAGCCCATCAAATGGGGGAATTTTCATGACATATTATAAGGTCTTGGTATTGATATTAGGATAATGATGATGATTGAAAAAAAAAAGCCTTGTGCCTACTCAAAATTCTATGCAATATCATATCTTGATAAAAGGCATATGCGTATTATTTCGGATCTGGATTGGACAGATAAACAGGTTTTGTGTGGACGCGCGATCACACTGTGTGTGTGTGTGTGTGTGTGTGTGTGTGTGTGTGTGTGTGTGTCTGAAGGCTGAGCTTGCTTTGAATGAAAATCTGTTTATAGCTCATTGACGTGAATCAAATAAGCTAAAAATGTGAACACTGAGCTTTGGATAACAAATCTATTGATAGCTCAGTGACGTGAATCCAATAAGCGATGTATGTGAACACTGAGCTTTGAATAAAAAGTCTATTTATAGCTCAGTGACGTGAATCCAATCAGCTGTGCAGGTCGTAGTGCCGATCGAATCGCTCCCGTGTTTCCCCTGTCCCTGTTGTCTCCCTTGTTCTATAAATAGATTGATTCTATTTATAGCTCAGTGGCTTGCACTTCACTGTTAACTCACTCAGTACGGCCAGTCCTCTCTTCTCCTCTACACAGACCCCTCGGATGTCCAGTGGGTGTCTGAATGACCCAACCTTTAGCTTCCGTCGTCAGAATTGTGGTATCTTTGTCAACATTCACGTCTCCAGTATAAGAGCCTTCCGCTTGCAATATTTTGATGATGGCATTTGGGGTGAAACGCTGTTAACGTCGTCTCTTTCGCCGTTCGTATGGAAAGAGTTAACCAGTCCATCGTATTTTTTAACTGCTGAGACAACACACACGTGGGAAACCTAATCGGATAAGACACTCATGGCTCATGGCCAGGTGAGACCTGTCAATGGGGATTGGAAAGTTAAAGCTTGCCTGTATCAGTATCAGTATCAGTGTCAGTCACTCAAAGGAGGCGTCACTGCGTTCGGACAAATCCACACACGCCACACCACATCTGCCAAGCAGATGCCTGACCAGCAGTATCAGTATCAGTATCAGTATCAGTAGCTCAGGGAGGCGTCACTGCGTTCGGACAAATCCACACACGCCACACCACATCCGCCAAGCAGATGCCTGACCAGCAGTGTAACCCAACGCGACTAGTCAGGCCTTGAGAAACAAAAAAAGTAAATAAATAAATAAATAAATAATAGATAGATACATAAAAAAGAACTACTACTTCTACTAATAACATTTATAAGGCACAAAAACTTGATGAAGTCAACTATAAGCGAACAAAAATTAAAAGAAAAAAAAATGACAAAAAAAGAAAAAAAGAAAAAGAAAAAAGACAACAATGATGATAAATAAGCAAATAAATGTAAAACATGCAGACACACATTCACACATACACACACATATGCATAACAGATATGCACCAAATATGCAGTTTCACAGATATGAAAGCACAATCAAACGTACAAGAGCCCCAACACACACACACACACACACACACACACACACATTACCTTGCACCCCCTCTACCTCCCCCTCCTCCACACACTCATTTCTAGGCTACGTATCGCAGCTTCCACGGCACACACACACACACACACACACACACACACACACACACACACACACACACAGAGGCATACTTACTTGTACAAGCACACACACATATACGCCCATATCCCCCCAAACCCCCCTACACACACACACACACACACACACACACACACATATATATATATATATATATATATATATATATATATATATATATATATATATATATATATATATATATATATATATATATATATATATGCACACCCGCACTATATTCCGTTGCTCCCACAGGCACAACAGATATAATGCAACAAATACGCAGTCTCACAGATATATAAAGCAACGAATAAAAATTAACATAATGACAGTATTCGCCTCCCTCCGGACATGTATCAGACTCGACCCCATCCAGGGCCTACTAATGACGGTACCAGCAGCTCTGGTAGGGTCGGGGGGGCCAGAGGGGTGTGAGGGTTTGGGGGGGTGGGGGATGGGGGGTGGGGGGGGGGGGGTGGGGGGAAGCACCATGCCCGACTAAAGACAGGTGCCGAGCATGTCTGTGGTGTTGGAGGGTGACACCAAACAGAACCGCCCTGCTGTCAGTGGCAATCCTCCTCCTCCTCTTCCTCCTCCTCCCAGGCCTGCATTATCTGGTTGCGGTTTTCCGCAATTCATCTCTATTCTTATCTTATCTGTCTATTATAATCAATGTGCAGTATAGTAGGCTATGTTTATAATTATATTCAAATAATGTTTCTTAAGTCTTTCTGTTTTTACATTAAGAATACTAGTTATTACCTGCAGTGTGTGGATGTATGTATGAAACGATGTATGTGATATTTTTTACAATTTGTATCTTCGTAATATTCGTAAAAGCTGTTGTTGACTTTTACAGTTATGGTCCCCATGTTGTTTACTTGTCTATGTTGTGATAATGCACCTGACCAAATTTCTCCAGTTGGAGATAATAAAGTTATTCTTATCTTATCTTATCTTATTTCGGCTGGTGTACACAGAATGGGGGAAGGTGGCAGAATGGTTAAGACGTTCATCTGCCAATACGGAAGAGTCCGTGAGGGGTCTGGGTTCGAATCCCGCTCTCAACCGCCCTTTCTCTCTGGAAAATCGTACTGAGCGTCCGGTCATTTGGATGCGACGATAAACCGAACAGTTCCCGTATACAGCAGGCACTTGGCGCACTGGAAAAGAACCCATGGCAACGAGAGTGTTGTTCTCTGGCAAAATTTGATTTGAGATTGAGATTGCAGGTCAGGGTGACAGTCACCATTCTTTATGGGAACTTCTGATCTTCTTCCTCTTGGGATAGAGTTGCTTTTGTTCAGGAAATTGATGGACACCGCTTGAGGACTGCACAAAAAAAAAAAGTAGTGGTTGCGCTTCAAAGTCTTACCACCCCGTCCTCACTTCAATAGTATTCAGCAGTTCAGCTGCTACACGGGCTCTTGTCTAAATCAAAGCAAATCAAATTATGGTGCTTAGAGCCTCGCCGACCACTAAGGCCATCTCATGGCTATCGCCACGTTAATACCTACTACAAGTCAAGGGTAAAAAAACAAAACAAAAAAACATAACCGAAAAAACAACAACAACAAAAACTATAAAAAAAAGTCAATGCTTTACGTTTTCCACTCAAAGTTTAAAAACCTTCCATAGTTTAAAACCATCAAATCTGATTAAAAATGTTCACTTCTTTCAAGAAGTCCATCAGCGTCCACGGAGGGACATCACGAAACAAAGTCTTCAGAGAAACCGTCGTGTAATGAAGCTCTTGTCTGGACCAGGAGAAAGCGGCGTGCTATACAGAACAGCACACTATAAAGTCTTGGTGTTTATGTGGTGCCAAAAAAAGTCGTTGTTTACTAATTAAATTATTTGTTGAAGCCGGTTGCTGTTTACTTCTTTTTTTTTTTTTTTTTTAAGAATATTCTTCTTCTTCTTCTTCTGCGTTCGTGGGCTGCAAATCCCACGTTCACTCGTATGTACACGAGTGGGCTTTTACGGGTATGACCGTTTTTACCCCGCCATGTAGGCAGCCATACTAATCTTTCGGGAGGGGGGGTGTATGCTGGGTATGTTCTTGTTTCCATAACCCACCGAACGCTGACATGGATTACAGGATCTTTAACGTGCGTATTTGATCTTCTGCTTGCGTATACACACGAAGGGGGTTCAAGCACTGGCAGGTCTGCACATATGTTGACCTGGGAGATCGGAAAAATCTCCACCCTTTTACCCACCAGGCGCCGTCACCAGGATTCGAACCCGCGACCTTCAGATTGAAAGTCCAACGCTTTAACCACTCGGCTATTGCGCCCGTCTATGGAATATTTTTAATTTTCTCACACACACACACACACACACACACACACACACACACACACACACACACACACACACACACACAAAAGAAAGGGAACGAACGTGTTCCACTCCAACCTGTAATGTTCTGTGTATCAACGTTAGTGTTATGCTTTTTCTGTCGCTTCCATAACTGAACCGAAAATTTATTTCCTTTTTGATAACTGTTTTGTTCCACATGAAATAGACACACAGAAAGGAAGAACCACACCAAATATAATGTAATCATGTCAGCTGGGATCACTCATTAATCCACACCAAATATAATGTAATCATGTCAGCTGAGATCACTCATTAATCCACACCAAATATAATGTAATCATGTCAGCTGGGATCACTCATTAATCCACACCAAATATAGTGTAATCATGTCAGCTGGGATCACTCATTAATCCACACCAAATATAATGTAGTCATGTCAGCTGGGATCACTCATTAATCCACACCAAATATAATGTAATCATGTCAGCTGAGATCACTCATTAATCCACACCAAATATAATGTAATCATGTCAGCTGGGATCACTCATTAATCCACACCAAATATAGTGTAATCATGTCAGCTGGGATCACTCATTAATCCACACCAAATATAATGTAATCATGTCAGCTGAGATCACTCATTAATCCACACCAAATATAATGTAATCATGTCAGCTGAGATCTCTCATTAATCCACACCAAATATAGTGTAATCATGTCAGCTGAGATCACTCATTAATCCACACCAAATATAATGTAATCATGTCAGCTGAGATCTCTCATTAATCCACACCAAATATAATGTAATCATGTCAGCTGAGATCACTCATTAATCCACACCAAATATAGTGTAATCATGTCAGCTGAGATCACTCATTAATCCACACCAAATATAATGTAATTATGTCAGCTGAGATCACTCATTAATCCACACCAAATATAATGTAATTATGTCAGCTGAGATCACTCATTAATCCACACCAAATATAATGTAATTATGTCAGCTGAGATCACTCATTAATCCACACCAAATATAATCATGTCAGCTGGGATCACTCATTAATCCACACCAAATATAATATAATCATGTCAGCTGAGATCACTCATTAATCCACACCAAATATAATGTAATCATGTCAGCTGAGATCACTCATTAATCCACACCAAATATAATGTAATCATGTCAGCTGAGATCACTCATTAATCCACACCAAATATAGTGTAATCATGTCAGCTGGGATCACTCATTAATCCACACCAAATATAATGTAATCATGTCAGCTGAGATCACTCATTAATCCACACCAAATATAATGTAATTATGTCAGCTGAGATCACTCATTAATCCACACCAAATATAATCATGTCAGCTGAGATCACTCATTAATCCACACCAAATATAGTGTAATCATGTCAGCTGAGATCACTCATTAATCCACACCAAATATAGTGTAATCATGTCAGCTGAGATCACTCATTAATCCACACCAAATATAGTGTAATCATGTCAGCTGGGATCACTCATTAATCCACACCAAATATAGTGTAATCACGCCAGCTGAGATCACTCATTAATCCACACCAAATATAGTGTAATCATGTCAGCTGAGATCACTCATTAATCCACACCAAATATAATGTAATCATGTCAGCTGAGATCACTCATTAAACCACACCAAATATAATGTAATCATGTCAGCTGAGATCACTCATTAATCCACACCAAATATAATGTAATCATGTCAGCTGGGATCACTCATTAATCCACACCAAATATAATGTAATCATGTCAGCTGGGATCACTCATTTCAGTTTTCTGTGGCCAGTGCCGCAAAACTAATCTCCTTTCTTTGTTGTGTGTGTGTGTGTGTGTGTGTGTGTGTGTGTGTGTGTGTGTGTGTGTGTGTGTGTGTAGTGAATGAATGTGTGTGTGTGTGTGTGTGTGTGTGTGTGTGTGTGTGTGTGTGTGTGTGTGTGTGTGTGTGTGTGTGTGTGTGTGTGAGAGAGAGAGAGAGAGAGAGAGAGAGAGAGAGAGAGAGAGTTTAGTGTGTATGTGTGTGCGTTTGTCTGGCTAAAGACTGGCTGTGATTTACACGTGGCATTTTTGAATGAAATCATCTTTATGTTGTGTTTCCTTTTTCTGATCTGAGGAATAATTTTTGTCTCAAATTCTTTCAATGGTCATGAAAAGTGCTATTGGCCTAAGTCATTACATTTGTTCAGTGTGCAGCGTTCTCTCTCTCTCTCTCTCTCTCTCTCCCTCTCTCTCATCTTAGAAACATATGGCGTATGGAATGCCCCCCCCCTCCCCCAAAGCTGCTTTTAGTCTTTGTTTAGTCACACAACACACCCTCTGTATTTTTATTTCCGAATATGTCTCTAAATTTATGAAATATGCAGATGACACAGACTGTCATACAGAAAAGGACAGAATTGTTCAAATCGGACATTCGACCAAACAGGAACAGTTGTAGATTGGATTTAAATCAGTGTATGCATTGATTAGATACTGAAGGAGGTTGAAGGATGCGTCACCTTTTACGGCCAACGGGGCAGTGAATTCAAGTCCCCTGTGTCTAGGGCTTGGCAGCAGAAGACGGGGCCCAGTCCTCTTCTTCCGCCGTTTTAGCTTTCCCCAGCCGAGGTCGGGTACCCATTGACACCTGGGTGGAGCGAGGAATTTCGGAGAAAAGTGCATTTCCGAAGCACACAACTGTACTTAGAAACGGGGCCTAGAACCCTGACCACTGCTGAGCACTGGATCACAAGTCCTGTGCCTTGCCGATTCTGCCTCGGTGTCTCCGATTACATGATGATATTGTTGTTCACTACATAACACCCCAACATCTGTCACACGTCTTGGTGACAAAACAACTCCCCAACATCTGTCAATTCTCCAGACCTGAAAGCTGAACATTCTTTCAATGTTAAATGTTTGTCGGAGTGTGTATAGGCAGCCTGTTGTGTAAATGACTCCGTGTTTCTAAAGCGCTTAGAGGTTGGTCTCCGACCGAGGACAGGCGCTATATAAGTATTCATATCAATCAATCAGTCAGTCACGTTGATTTAAGCGTGTGAAAACCTTGTGACAATTAGGCCACATGTGGTGAAAGCTTCTCTAGATGATTATGATTTCTCACTGACACGTATATTTCTCAGCCAAGCTCCAGACCGTATGTCCGTTCACTGTTCAGTTCATTAGATGTAGAAGGGAAGTGTTTGATTCCTCTGCCCGTTTTAATCCATCAGCCATTCTGGAACTGACAGTTCAGTGTAGAATGTCTGCAGAATCATTACACACCGTCATTTCTGTCTACTGCCTACCGTACTGCTTCAGTCGTGGTGGGGGGTTTACTGTAGACTTTACAGGTACATTTACCCATCTGACTGTTTAAACTAGTCAATCTGGCGCTGTCAGAGTAGCAGGAAGTAAGCTTGCTCGAAACTTGAATGCTCCAGTGCTCCAATCATTCTGGTGTGGTAAGTGTAGGGAATGATGTGTTTGCTATTGGAAGTGCTCCAATAATTCTGGCGTTGTTTGTGTAGGGAAAAATGTGGTTGCTTTTGCCAGTGCTCCAATCATTCTGGCGTTGTTTGTGTAGCGATGTGGCTACCAGAGTCAATGTTGTGATCGTTGTGGCGTTGTTAGCGTAGCCACATACTATGTAAGCTTACCCATGTCAGAGCTCATTCATTGTGGTGGTGTTATTGTACAGAAGCTACAGAGGCGTTGTTATTGTACTGTAATCACTGATAAGGTTGTCTGTGTTGCCAGTGCTCTAATCATTCTCGAGCCAATCTTACAGTCATAGTGTAGCAAAAAATAAGCTTGCCTGTGTCAGTGCCTTATTAATCATTGAAAGTGTGGCCACAAAAACGTCAGGATGGCATTATTACTGTACATAGCAAGAGATAAACATGCCCATTCCAATGCTCTAACCATTGTGGCTTTGTTAGTATTCGCCACAAATAATTTTGCCCATTCCAACGCCCCAATCATCCAAACTTTGTTAGTGTGGTGCAGCAAGAGATAAGCTTACCCACACCAGTACCCCAATCATTCTGACAGTATGAGTGCAGTCACAGATACTCCCCCCCCCCAAATCCGTGCTTCAATCCTCAGTGTAGGCGATGGCAATGTGGCCATATCCGTCCGCGAATCATCCTAGTGTTGTTAGTGCAACACACAGCAGATAAGCTTGCCCTGTATCAGACCTCAAATCATTCTGGCGTTGTTTGTGCTGTGTAGCGGTAGATAAGCTTACCCTTGCCAATGCTCCGGTTGTTCTTCTGGCGACGTCGGTGCAGTTTAGATGGCTCTCATTTTCCAAACTGCTCCAGGAAAGAGGCGTCGTGTCTGTGTACTCCTGGGGGTGAGCAGACGGAAAACTAGTTAGGCCTTAGATAAGAAAGACCTCCTCTGGGAGCCTTTCGTACAGAATGATTTTTTTTCGCTCTTTTTTTTCTGCCGCTGTGTGGGAAAACCATCTTCTGGTTTTCCCTGGTGCTGTATCGCAAAGAACAACTCTTCAATTTCTCGTAACCTGATGCTGTGGCGCACAGAACATCTCTTCAGTTTCGCGTCAATCATGGTTTTGGAGTTCAGTATCCTGACCCCCCCCCCCACTCCACCACCACCACACACACACACACGCTTTTCTTTCCCACTACTACCCCTTTTTGCTTTGTCTTCTGTTAAACTCTCAGATCACTGACTGTAGTGATCACTGTAGTGTCATGGTGGTCTTTGACAACTCATCTTTTGTCGGGCGACAGTAGAGGACTGATGAGTTTGTCATCTTTCTGACTGATGACAATCGGGCTTCGTCATGCGATCGCCCCACCTGTTCGTCTTACGATAAGTAGATTGCTAATGGTGCTTTCATGTCATATGTAAGCAGATTGTTTAAGGATTATTCATACTGCTGGATGTAAGAAGATTTTTTAGTCTATTCTTGCCGGATGTAAATAGATTGCTGAATGTCTGTTCATACTAGATGTTTGTAGATTGTTAAAGGCCTATTCCTACTAGATTTAAGGAGATGGTTAAATATGTTATTGCTTGTTAACGGTCTATTTTTATTGATACAAGTAGATTGTTAAAGGTCAAGTGATTGTTAAGGTCTGCTTATTCTGGATTTAACTCACTCAGTACGGCCAGTCCTCTCTTCTCCTCTACACAGACCCCTCGGATGTCCAGTGGGTGTCTGAATGACCCAACCTTTAGCTTCCGTCGTCAGAACTGTGGTATTCTTTGTCAACATTCACCTCTTCAGTATAAGAGCTTTCCGCTTGCAATATTTTGATGATGGTAATTGGGGTGAAACGCTGGTAACGTCGTCTGTTTCGCCGTTCGTATGGAGAGAGTTAAGAGGATAGTTCAAGGTCTGTTCAGATTGTGTTGAATGAGTGGTGTGTTGCGGCCTTTGTCACCATCGGAATAATATCATATAAAGAGGAAAGACGTAAGATTGGAGAGTTGTTGCCGTTGATACCCTCGCTGTTGATGACTGTTATACTGACGATGCTGACGATGCTGGTGACAGATTACAAAAGATATTATTAATTGGGAAGTGTGTGTGTGTGTGTGTGTGTGTGTGTGTGTGAGAGAGAGAGAGAGAGAGAGAGAGAGAGAGAGTATGTGTGTGCGTGTGTTTGTATGTGTGCATGAGAGAAGATGAGGTTAAGTTGAGGAGAATGTGAGGTTAAGTTCATGGTTTTGGTTTTTCAGAAGTTTGGCAAACAGGATAAAACGTAGTATACTACTATTTTTCTTTCTTTCAGGATACTTTTGGTAGACGTCACCACACAAAGGGCATTTACACAACGAGTGCAGTTTGTCTTGTAATATAGTTGTACCGAAACGACAATCTGTTTTCTCAGCAAGATGTATTTTTATTCCACAGGGAGGCAATATATTTAGGGAGGTCATTAGCATACGTTCCGTTTCTCCACCTGATTGGTGCAGTGTTTTGCACAGAATAAAACTCAGACCCCTAATGTTTGCAATAGTGGGTCACGGTTAAGCTAGATTAAACGCAATTTTAGAAGAAAAAAAGACAAAAATCTTTTCTGAATCCCCAACAATCCGAAAGCAGGACATTGCCATAGACTCATACTCATGCTAATATATTTTATATAAAAAAAATAAATACAGGCCATGGCCTCTTAGAATGGAATATGCATGAACATGGCAGAGACGTTTTCCAACAGATTATGATGATATGTTACATACGCACTTCGTCTTTTTGAATGCTTTGTAGAGATAAACAGCCCAAACTATTTTACACTACTGTTTTTTTTTATGACAATAATGTTATCAATATTAGAGTCTTTAGAGTACGTATGTGACATTTTCTACTGTCTAAATGGACTTGGTTCCAGGATAAGAAAGTACGGATTGCACATTTATCTATTATTGAATATTGGTATGTTTGGCATTTCAAATTGAGAACGTAATTGTTTGTCGATAGCGATTATAAAGAACGCACTTATCAGAAATACCATACCTAATTTTGTCAAAATGCCAGAGAGAGAGAGAGAGAGAGAGAGAGAGAGAGAGAGAGAGAGAGAGAGAGAGAGAGAGAGAGAGAGAGAGAGAGAGAGAGACAGACAGACAGCTGTGGCAGCAGTGAGTCAAGCACCACATGTCAGGAGCACGTGGGGGTAAAGGTCAACACATGACCGTCAGTGGCACCACCCACATAGGCACTCTGTCTTGCTGGGTCTGGAACATGGTGCCTGCATGTGTACATCTCCACTGAGAGAGAGAGAGAGAGAGAGAGAGAGAGAGAGAGAGAGAGAGAGAGAGATATTCAGGGACAGACCGTGATATATGGGGCCATAGGGTGATATAGATATATATATGTCAGTAGAATCACACACACACACACACACACACACACACACACACACACACACACACACACACACACACACACACAGGCAGACATGCAGAGAGACACAGACACACACACAGACACAACAGACACACACACAGACACACACACACACACACACACACACACACACACACACACACACACACACACACACACAGATGTGGCCAAAGATAACAGTGACGAAACAAGATTGTACAAACACAGTGAATCAGATGTACAGTCAGTCGAAAAGGTCGGTAAACAAGTGTGTTCCGTGTGGCACACCTGTACTTTCAGAAGCTGTCTGAGATGTACTGATAGATAGACAGACAGGCAGATACGTGTGTGCTTGAGTCTGTGTGCGTGCGTGCCTGCCCCCCCCCCCCCCCCCCCCGCCCCCCTCCCCACACCCCCGCGCGCGCGTGTGTGTGTGTTGAAGTGAATTACGATGTAATAATTAATTGCAATGTTTTTAAAAGCGAATATGTGAAATGCTTTTATTTGAGAACATATGTTTATTACTCTTGTTTAATTAAGTTATCCGCGTGTGTGGGGTGTGTGTGTGTGTGTGTGGGGGGGGGGGGGGGGGTGCGGTGCGGGTGTGTGCTGATTATCTGGTTGTGGTTTTCCGCAATTCATCTTTATTCTTATCTGTCTATTATAATCAATGTGCAGTATAGTAGGCTATGTTTATAATTATATTCAAATAATGTTTCTTAATTCTTTCTGTTTTTACATTAAGAATACTAGTTATTACCTGCAGTGTGTGGATGTATGTATGAAACGATGTATGTGATATTTTTTTTTTTACATTTGTATCTTCGTAATATTTGTGGGGGCTGTTGTTGGCTTTTACAGTTATGGTCCCCATGTTGTTTACTTGTCTATGTTGTGATAATGCACCTGACCAAATTTCTCCAGTTGGAGATAATAAAGTTATTCTTATCTTCTTATCTTATCTTATCTTATCTACTCTAGCTGGACCAAACACTGGAAGTATATTGACGAGGGAGATCGTGATACAGACTCGTCAGTTTGCATCCAGACTTCAGACGAGTTGGTTGGGTTTATTCTTGTCCAGCCTTCGTGTGTGTGTGTGTGTGTGTGTGTGTGTGTGTGTGTGTGTGTGTGTGTGTGTGTGTGTGTGGTTTGGGGACGTTGTGTTTGTCAGTGTGTGTCTGTCTGCCAGTTTCTGCGAAAAAGACACACACACACACACACACACACACACACACACACACACACACACACACACACACACACACACACAGAGTTTCTGCGAAAAAGATACACACACACACACACACACACACACACACACACACACACACACACACACACACGCAGAGGGGGAGAGACAGAGAGAGAGAGAGAGACAGACAGAGAGAGATGTGGCCACAGATAAACAGTGACGACACAGAATTCTGCTAACACAGTGAACCACGTGTACAGTCAGTCGAACGGGTCGATTAAACAAGAATGGTGTGTGTGTGTGTGTGTGTGTGTGTGTGTGTGTGTGTGTGTGTGTGTGTGTGTGTCACACCTGTACTTCCAGAGGCTGTCCGGCAGTATGTCTAAGGTGTGGCGCGTGGCCCTTGACCCTCCTTCC
>NC_134894.1:22058263-22060763 GCF_041734735.1 Babylonia areolata | reverse complement strand
AGAAGTAACAGCAGCAACAGCAGTAGCAGGAACCGCTGTGGTGATGGACTGCTGTTGTTTTTAACCCTTTGTTCGCTTTTGTCGTCGCTCAGCGACTTACAGCGAGACCACCACAATCGCTACACGGCGACTTGTAGGGTTAAAGCTGCTGGCGCCGATTGGCGACTTGAGCATTTCAGTTAACAAACTTGCGCTACTCTTCAATAAATCACACCATACTTAGCCAGCACTTCCTGCCACATGCATCGGAAACATCCTTCTCATTGTTGAACCAACACTCGTGCGGTTTGGAGTGATTTTCAGCTGCTTTTTTTTTAAAGCTTTGTTTGAACGATGACCTGTTCTTCAACCAGTTCAGGTTGCAACCAGCAGTCTGACTTTAGACCACGATATACGGGACAGCAAGTTGGAAGTCTAACTGAAAGTCAGTTGGCGGAAAATGATTTTGCTGCTGACAGTGACAGGGGGGAAGATGTTCTGCCACATGACAGCGAACTGACGAGTGCAGATAGCAGCTGTTAGCATCTTGAGCATAGCTGGTGATGTAAGGGTTAATCTAATGATTTTAACTAGTATCTCTAAAGAGCTGCAGTATCTCAACCGTACCGTTATCTCGTTTTTTGTGAGCGCGTGCCAGGAAGTGTGTGCTGTGACCTGCTGAGGGCAAAACCTGGTACCCCTCTGATAGAGGGGAGAGGGGCGGAGGGGGCGTGGGGGGTGGGGGTAGAGGTTGGGGGGTAGGATAGGGGGGAAGGGGGAAGAAGTGTCTGATGTTGCACAGCTCACTGGATGCCGCATCCTCGTGATGTCAGTGAGACGAGTGAGGAGTGATGTCATGTGTTCGGTGATGTCAGTCAGCAGATATGTCAGTCAAAAAAAAAAAAAAAAAAATGATAGTAGTGATGTCAGCGAGGCCAGTGATGTGTCAGTGAGGTCAATGATTGTGACAGCTGTCAGTGGTTGGAAAAAAGAAAAAGTCAATGAAGCCACTGATGTCAGTGATATCGATGATACTGTTGTTAGGCACGTCAGTGAGGCCAGTCAGATGACAGCTAGTGGTGTCAGTGAGTTGAGTTAATTGATTTGTCAGTTTGTGATGTCAGGGATAGTAATGTCTGTCAGTGACGACAATGATGTGTGTGATGAGTGGTATCAATGATATCCGTCAGTGACGTCAGTAGTGGTGATGTCTGTGATATCAGAGGTGGCAGCACGTGTCAGGAGTCAGGATGTCAAGGACGCAGGAGGCACTGACAAAGAAAAAAAAACAACACAAACACACACACACACGCGCGCACGCACGCACGCACACACGCACGCACACAGACACACACACACACACACACACACACACACACACACACTGTCTTGCTCTCTGTCTCTGTGCGCTGGCTTTCTGTCTGTTTGTCTGTCTGTCTGTCTGCCTGTCACTCCCTCTCTTCACCCTGTGTGTCATATGTTGTCTTGGATTTCAGTCACTGAACACAAGGCATGACCTTCCAGTCTAACAAAACCCGCAATCTTTTCTCGCCTCCCTCCTGACCATTCCCCCTCTCCCACCTCCCCTCCAACCCCCTCCCCTGCCCTCTCCAATACTTCTTCCCCCCCCCCCACAACCCCCCCAGTCACTGTCGTGATTGTCATGATCAGATGAGTCACCGGTATTGTCTGAAGAGTGGGACGACGAAGCACTAAGGAATACAATATTTGTACTTAGTTACTTCCACTTACGCCTACTTGATTTTGCCATTTCTCTCTCTCTCTCTCTCTCTCTCTCTCTCTCTCTCTCGTCTCTCTGTGTCTCTCTCGTCTCTCTCTATTTCTTATTTCTCCTCTCTCTCTCTTTCGTCTCTCTCTCTCCCCCTCTCTCTCTCGTCTCTCTCATCTCTCTCTCGTCTCTCTCTGTGTCTCTCTCATCTCTCTCTCTCTCGTCTCTCTCTCTCTCTCTCTCCCTCCATCCCTCTCTCTCCCCCCTTCTCCACTTTCACTTACACAAACTGTGATGTGAAGTCCTTCATAGAAGCCAGTAAGTAACACCAGATAAGTCATATACATACCACATCCCTGAAAAAAGTTTATTGATGCCACAATACCATTAATTATCAGCAGGGTGGGTAAATGATCCATGACCTCAAACGTTAAGTCATCAGAATGACGGACGCATTCAGTTCAGTTCAGTTCAATTCAAAAGTCTTTATTGTCTGTTTCAAGCGATTGAAACAGAAAATTATGTTTTGATACTAACACGGACACACCTGCAGACTTAAAGAAGAAAAAAAAAGTGGGGGTGGAGGTGTGTGGGGAGGGGTGGGGGTGTTGGTGGTAGGGGGGGGGGTGGAGGGGGGCGTTCTCCTGTGGTGAGACAAACTCCCAAGGAAATTTCACACAGAGAAATATGTTGTGACAAAAAGTATCACAAGGCACCACACTACACCACACCACACCACACCACACTACACTACACTGTAATACAATACAATACAATGGACCGCAGTCAGAG
>NC_134894.1:22050763-22053263 GCF_041734735.1 Babylonia areolata | reverse complement strand
TCCACACATACGATCAAACACACACACACACACACACACACACACACACACACACACACACACGCACACACACACACATATTCTCACACACACACACACACACTCACTGAGTCTTTCTCTCTCTCAGTCTCTCTCTCTCTCACATACAGTCTCTCTCTAATCTCTCACAGACACACACACACGCACGCACCCCCCCCCCCCCCACACACACACACATCCTCCCGGAATCCCGTATCTAATCAATGCATCAACAGCGCATGGCATTTCCGTAACGAGACGCCGCCATTATCCGAGGGGCAATGATGGAGGTCTTTATGTCGTGTGTGTGTGGTTGGGGAGAGAGGGGGAGGGGGAGGGGGAGGGGGAGGGTGGCGGCGGGGAGTGGGGGTGGGCCGGGGGGATGGGAGGAGGGTGGTGTAGTGGGTGGTTGTGGGTGTGTTCGTGTTTGTATGTGGAGGGTGTACGTGTGTGTGTGTGTGTGTGTGTGTGTGTGTGTGTGTGTGTGTGTGTGTGTGTGTGTGATGTTTGTGTGTGTGTGTGTGCGTGCAGGTGTGTGTGTGTGTGTGTGTGTGTGTGTGTGTGTGTGTGTGTGTGTGTGTGCGAATGTATATAATGTGATTATGTGCGTGTGTGCGTGCAGTTTTTTTGTGTGTGTTTGTGTGTGTGTGCGCGCGCGTGCATGCGTGCGTGTGTACGCGTGCTTGTGTGTGTGTGTGTGTGTGTGTGTGTGTGTGTGTGTGTGTGTGTGTGTGTGTGTGTGTTACGGTGAGTTCAACCCATCAGGATGAAGGGAATAATTCATGATCTGTATTATCCTATGTGCGGAGAATGTCCGTCCCACCAGCACGTCCCTTTCCTGTATGGGCCCATTCCCTTTGTGGGTCTGCAACAGTGCTTTGTGTCCATTCCCTTTGTTCGTCTGTAACAGTGCTTTGTGTCCATTCCCTTTGTGCGTCTGTAACATTGCTTAGTGTCCAATCCCTTTGTGGGTCTGTAACAGTGCTTTGTGTCCATTCCCTTTGTGGGTCTGCAACAGTGCTTTGTGTCCATTCCCTTTGTTCGTCTGTAACAGTGCTTTGTGTCCATTCCCTTTGTTCGTCTGTAACATTGCTTAGTGTCCATTCCCTTTGTGGGTCTGTAACATTGCTTTGTGTCCATTCCCTTTGTTCGTCTGTAACATTGCTTTGTGTCCATTCCCTTTGTGCGTCTGTAACATTGCTTAGTGTCCAATCCCTTTGTGCGTCTGTAACATTGCTTAGTGTCCATTCCCTTTGTGCGTCTGTAACATTGCTTAGTGTCCAATCCCTTTGTGCGTCTGTAACATTGCTTTGTGTCCATTCCCTTTGTTCGTCTGTAACATTGCTTAGTGTCCATTCCCTTTGTGGGTCTGTAACAGTGCTTTGTGTCCATTCCCTTTGTTCGTCTGTAACAGTGCTTTGTGTCCATTCCCTTTATGCGTCTGTAACATGGCTTTGTGTCCGTCCAACCCCCTTGTCCGTCTGTAACAGTGCTTTGTGTCCAATCCCTTTGTGGGTCTGTAACAGTGCTTTGTGTCCATTCCCTCTGTATGTAGACTGTAACATGGCTTTGTGTCCGTCCAACCCCCTTGTCCGTCTGTAACAGTGCTTTGTGTCCAATCCCTTTGTGCGTCTGTAACAGTGCTTTGTGTCCATTCCCTCTGTATGTAGACTGTAACAGTGCTTTGTGTCCGTCCAACCCCCTTGTCCGTCTGTAACAGTGCTTTGCGTCCATTCCCTCTGTATGTAGACTTGTAACAGTATTTTGTGTCAATTCACTGTTTGTGACCATTCTTTAGGCAGATGTTTCTGCTCCTCTGTCTTCTTCTATTCTTGTGCACTTCTTCTCGGTTCTCTCTCTCTCTCTCTCACTCTATCTGTCTCTCTCTGTATCTCTGTCTCTGTCTCTCTCTCGTTTCTCCCGTCAACTCATGCCAAGACCTCTCTCTCTCTCTCCCTCTTTCTGTCTCCACTTTCGCTGTAATCATCAATCAAGTCAATCTCACAAGCCTGTCTCTCCTTGGGCTTCGTCAACCAGAAGTTCCTTCACACCTCTAGGGTGGCTACTGTTATCCTCCCGCAGTGAGTGTATTTTCACGAATGCGTATAACGTGACCACTCACAGACAGACTGAAGAAGAGTAACAGACTGAAGAAGAGTGTCCTTTACTGACAAGGTGGTCCTATTAGTGTGTTGGTCCAACACTCAGCTTATATCACAGATTGACACAAGTTTACAGTTGGGCCAACAGCAAATTAAGAGCTGTATTATCAATGGTTTCTCTATTGCTATAGGAAATCATTTACACCTCAGCATTTTGTGAAGGACTATGACTCTCAAACTAGGAGGCAAAATTGCACCGGCTCTTCGTGCTGCAGCCTTGTGGGATAGTTGGCCTTTGGGACCCATTCCCAACGCTGACTGTCCTAAAACCCTCCTGGCCGAGAGAGCGGGGATGCGACTTGGGCAAGATACTCTCCACT
>NC_134894.1:22025763-22045763 GCF_041734735.1 Babylonia areolata | reverse complement strand
CATGTTCGTTTGTCCGTTCTGTAGATTAACGTATTTTCGCTGTAAGTAATACTGGACTGCCATGTGTGTGTGTGTGTGTGTGTGTGTGTGTGTGTGTGTGTGTGTGCGTGAGCAGTGAAGTTCTGGCCTCTGAAGGTGGAGGGACCCCGCAACGTGACCACCATGGAGGGGGGCACTGCGCTCTTCCGGTGCCGCGTGCTGAACGACCCTAACGCCACCATCCGCTGGACGAAGCCCGTGCCTCTCTACAACAGCGGCAACTCCGCCCTGTCCTCCTCCAACTACCGGGGAAACCCCGAGGTCTGTCTGTCTTTTTTTCTCTGAATGTCCATGATTTGATTCGTACTCACACTTTTAGGTCTGTCTTTTCCTCTGAATGTCCACAATCTGATTTGTACTCACACCTTTAGGTCTGTCTTTTCCTCTCAATGTCCATAATCTGATTTGTACTCACATCCTTAGGTCTGTATTTTCTTCTGAATGTCCATAATATGATGTGTACTCACACCTTTAGGTATGTCTTTTCCTCTGAATGTCCTTAATCTGATTTGTACCCACACCCTTAGGTCTGTCTTTTCTTCTGAATTCCCATAATATGATGTGTACTCACACCCTTAGGTCTGTCTTTTCCTCTCAATGTCCATAATCTGATTTGTACTCACATCCTTAGGTCTGTATTTTCTTCTGAATGTCCATAATATGATGTGTACTCACACCTTTAGGTCTGTCTTTTCTTCTGAATACCTATAATATGATGTGTACTCACACCTTTAGGTCTGTCTTTTCTTCTGAATACCCATAATCTGATGTGTATTCACACCCTTAGGTCTTCCATTTCCTCTGAATGTCCATAATATTATGTGTACACACACCTTTAGGTCTGTCTTTTCTTCTGAATACCCATAATATGATGTGTACTCACACCTTTAGGTCTGTCTTTTCCTCTGAATGTCCATAATCTGATGTGTATTCACACCTTTAGGTCTTCCATTTCCTCTGAATGTCCATAATATGATGTGTACACACACCTTTAGGTCTGTCTTTTCTTCTGAATACCCATAATATGATGTGTACTCACACCTTTAGGTCTGTCTTTTCCTCTGAATACCCATAATCTGATGTGTATTCACACCTTTAGGTCTGTCTTTTCCTCTGAATGTCCATAATTTGATGTGTATTCACACCTTTAGGTCTTCCTTTTCCTCTGAATGCCCATAATCTGATGTGTACTCACACCCTTAGGTCTGTCTTTTTCTGTGAATGTCCATAATCTGATGTGTATTGACACCCTTAGGTCTGTCTTTTCCTATGAATGTCCATAATATGATGTGTACTCACACTCTTAGGTCTGTCTTTTCCTGTGAATGTCCATAATCTGATGTGTATTGACACCCTTAGGTCTTCCTTTTCCTATGAATGTCCATAATCTGATGTGTACTCACACCTTTTGGTCTGTCTTTTCCTCTGAATGTCCACAATCTGATGTGTACTCACACCTTTAGGTTTGTCTTTTCCTCTGAATGTCCATAATCTGATGTGTATTTACACCCTTAGGTCTGTCTTTTCCTGTGAATGTCCATAATCTGATGTGTATTCACACCCTTAGGTCTGTCTTTTCCTGTGAATGTCCATAATCTGATGTGTACTCACACACTTAGGTCTTCCTTTTCCTCTGAATGCCCATAATCTGATGTGTACTCACACCCTTAGGTCTTCCTTTTCCTCTGAATGCCCATAATCTGATGTGTACTCACACCCTTAGGTCTGTCTTTTCCTCTGAATGTCCATAATCTGATGTGTACTCACACCTTTAGGTATGTCTTTTCCTCTGAATGTCCATAATCTGATGTGTATTCACATCCTTAGGTCTGTCTTTTCCTCTGAATGTCCATAATATGATGTGTACTCACACCTTTAAGTCTTCCTTTTCCTCTGAATGCCCATAATCTGATGTGTACTCACACCCTTAGGTCTGTCTTTTCTTCTGAATGTCCATAATCTGATGTGTACTCACACCTTTAGGTATGTCTTTTCCTCTGAATGTCCATAATCTGATGTGTATTCACACCCTTAGGTCTGTCTTTTCCTCTGAATGTCCATAATCTGATGTGTACTCACATCCTTAGGTCTGTCTTTTCCTGTGAATGTCCATAATCTGATGTGTACTGACACCTTTAGGTATGTCTTTTCCTCTGAATACCCATAATATGATGTGTACTCAGACCTTTAAGTCTTCCTTTTCCTCTGAATGCCCATAATCTGATGTGTACTGACACCCTTAGGTCTGTCTTTTCCTGTGAATGTCCATAATCTGATGTGTATTCACACCCTTAGGTCTGTCTTTTCCTGTGAATACCCATAATATGATGTGTACTCAGACTTTTAAGTCTTCCTTTTCCTCTGAATGCCCATAATCTGATGTGTACTGACACCCTTAGGTCTGTCTTTTCCTCTGAATTTCCTCAATCTGATGTGTACTGACACCCTTAGGTCTTCCTTTTCCTCTGAATGTCCATAATCTGATGTGTACTCACACCTTTTGGTCTGTCTTTTCCTCTGAATGTCCACAATCTTATGTGTACTCACACCTTTAGGTCTGTCTTATTCTGTGAATGTCCATAATCTGATGTGTATTCACACCCTTAGGTCTGTCTTTTCCTGTGAATGTCCATAATCTGATGTGTATTCACACACTTAGGTCTTCCATTTCCTCTGAATGTCCATAATATGATGTGTACTCACACCTTTAGGTCTTCCTTTTCCTCTGAATGCCCATAATCTGATGTGTACTCACACACTTAGGTCTTCCATTTCCTCTGAATGTCCATAATATGATGTGTACTCACACCTTTAGGTCTTC
Source organism: Babylonia areolata (assembly GCF_041734735.1). Lineage (NCBI taxonomy): Eukaryota > Metazoa > Mollusca > Gastropoda > Neogastropoda > Buccinidae > Babylonia > Babylonia areolata. Next base: position 22,042,903 of record NC_134894.1, on the reverse strand, counting down.
CTTTTCCTCTGAATGCCCATAATCTGATGTGTACTCACACCCTTAGGTCTGTCTTTTCCTCTGATTGTCCATAATATGATGTGTACTCACACTCCGAGGTCTGTCTTTTCCTCTGAATTTCCTCAGTCTGATGTGTACTGACACCCTTAGGTCTTCCTTTTCCTCTGAATGCCCATAATCTGATGTGTATTCACACCCTTTGGTCTGTCTTTCCCTGTGAATGTCCATAATCTGATGTGTACTCACACCTTTTGGTCTGTCTTTTCCTGTGAATGTCCATAATCTGATGTGTACTCACACACTTAGGTCTTCTTTTTCCTCTGAATGCCCATAATCTGATGTGTACTCACACACTTAGGTCTTCTTTTTCCTCTGAATGCCCATAATCTGATGTGTACTCACACTTCGAGGTCCGTCATTTCCTCTGAATTTCCATAATCTGATGTGCGCACTCGCATCTCTAGTGCTCATTATTCTTTACTGAATAATAATCGTAAGTTCTGTTGTGGTCTTGCCTTTTCCTCCACTGTTATGTCCATTCTAAAATCAACACTGTCCCTGAAGACAAACCAATTGTTTGAAACCTTGGACACTTCGTATGAAAAGTGAGTCTTGTTTTACAACATGCAGTTGTTGTGTTTTTTATGGAACGTTTTTCACGAGTAAATTTTGCAGACTAAGCAGTCATCTTTTATTTTATCGCACTATCATTTCCAGTTAGTAGAGTCCATGAAGACAAAAATCCATGGTTCGACACGTCAGATACTTCTTATCAAAGCGAGTCTCGTCTTTCAACCTACAATTTGTTATTATTTATTTATTCTTAAAAAAAAAAAAAAAATCTTTTGTTCATAAGTTTTATAGACTCAGCTTACTTACTTTCAGCCCATTACGCCCTCTGGCACATAGGGCAGCGACAAAGAATTACCACTCTTGTCTATTTTGGGCCAGTCTCTGAATGAAACTCCAGGTGTGCTTCAGGTTGTTGAGTCCTCCTTCGACTCGCCGTGGTCTCTGGCCTACCTCTCTTATGCCTACCTTCTGGTATCCAGTAGAAAGGGTTTCTTCTTCTTCTTCTTCTTGTTTCCATAACTCACCGAACGCTGACATGGGTTACAGGATCTTTAACATGCCTAATTGATCTTCTGCTTGCTTGTAGAAGGGCGATGTGGCTCACCAGTCATCTTTGTTGTGTCTGTTGGGCAGTTCCTGGACAACGAGGAGAACCCGGGAGTGCTGGAGCTCCGTAACGTCACGGCGGACGACGCCGGGGAGTATCGGTGTCTGGCGGGCAACCTCTGGGGTCTGAAGTACACCTCGGCCTTCCTCACCGTCATCCTCACCACGACACCCCCCACCACCACCACCACTACAACAACTACCACCACCACCACCACCACCACCACAACTACCACCACAACAGGTTCGTACCACGTAGGCTGTTAACTAAAGAGCAGCTGGTGAAGTCTGAGTGCGTGACCTGGGCTATCTCTACCTTCCCTTGACAATCGAGGCTGAAATGAGCCCACGGTAATCCTCTTTCGCATGTTTCTTATGTCTGTCTGTCTGTGTTGTCTTTGACGGCAATCAGGTTTAAGTAGAAACAAATAAAACTGCTTTATTTTATTTTATTTTTTTTAAGCTCGCCTGAAGGATTTTATGTAATTTAGTACTCTTTGGGCGACCTCAAACAATGACACCACCTGCGGGCATAATGAGCGCAAAAACTGTCTGCTGATGCCCGGATGTAGCCTAATGCTTTGCCGGCTGAGACATTTACACTGCCTAGTCAAATTAAGAATTAGCGACGGCTGAAAGGTATTTGATTTTTAAATATAATATTGTGTGGATTGTTTGGTTTTGGCAAAGAGCAAAAGGAGTTAAGGCTCCTGTCGATTTAACTTAATATTGGTATCAAATCAAGTACTGTGGTAACTGCTTTTATAAATACCCCATGCCGTTGACAAGAAATTTCTCCAGAAGTACTGATCGCCGAAAGGTCTATACTATTTCATGAAGTCTCCCTAATGCAGTGTTTGGCAATGTTCTCAAAACGGTTAGTTTTTAGCAGAAATCCAAATGTACAGAATAAGAAGGTGGATATAGTTTCCCAATATATATATATATATATATATATATATATATATATATATATATATATATATATATATATATATATATGTGTGTGTGTGTGTGTGTGTGTGTGTGTGTGTGTGTGTGTGACAGTTGCTTTCAATGTCATACAACCGTTCTTATTTCCATAAATTGGTTGTCATGGTGATTTTACATCTTTCGTGCTTGTTTTTCCAGAACCTCCAACAACAACGACGACGACACCCAGCACATCGACCCCCACAACCTTCTCGCCGTTTTTCCGGCCAGGTCGCACCTTCTACCCGCAGCCTTACACCTTCGGCCCCGACCTCTACGTCACCACCACCCGCCCTCCCCGTCACCACCGCAAGGACCGGAAGGAGAAGGGCCGCCGCAAACACGGCAAGAACGGCAAGAACGGTAAGAACGGCCGGCGCCGCAAGAACAAGAAGAAGGACAGGACCACCCCCACCACCACGCTCCGCACCACGCCCATCATGACCCCCTTCCCCCCTGCCGCCTCCCCGTCATCCACTTACGAAAGCTTCACGACCATCTGGAACATGGACGACGGGATGGGCATCGGCGACAACGACTTCCCCGAGGACTACAGCGACGAGGACGTGGACGAAGGGGTGGAGGGGAACCTGGAGGGGTCAGTAGAGGCAGGGGAGGGGCGGGTCAGCCTCCGCACCATCTACACCATCGTGGGAGCCATCGCCGGCGTCATCCTGCTCATCGGCCTTCTGGCCATCATCATCGCCGTGTGCTGCGGGCGGGAGCAGAACGCCGGGTACAAATCCACCCCGGTTTAAGAAGGCCTTGTCCTGCCTCTCTCCCCCCCACACCCACCCCACCCCACGCCCCCATATTTCTCCCTGGGTAGATTGGTCACTAACCAAGGCCTGACTTTGGTGGTAGTGAGGAACTTGTCTGTTGTTGACTGAAGTGCTATGGGTCTGGTTGTTTTTTTATTATCTGGTGAAAGCACGTCCTGTGTCCTGTATGGAAGGCATCTCAGAAACTGTTTTGTGGCGATGCATGGTGATGCATACTGTTTGTTGATGATGAATGCTGCTCGGATGTTGTTGATTGAACAATTTGTTATTATTGACGAAATACTTTTGAAATTGTTGAACAATATAACTGAGAGGGAAGGAGGGAGGGAGGAAGGGAGGGGGTGGTCAGTCAAATGATCAGATAAGAAACTTCTCCAAAGAGGAGAGCAGAGAAGGGTTTTGATCCTCACAGCATGCAGCATACGAGCTTCACTCAGTTCTAAACTGCATTGATAAACTAGGCATGGATGAGAAAAGAGAAAAGACCCCCCCAAAAAAAACAACAAACAAACAAACGAAAAAAGAAGAAGAAAACTTGGCAAAGTTTGGGTAAATGGAAAATGACAGATAACATAACAGAAATACAGAACTTTTTTTTCTACGTCCGCAGTTATCACCTCAACCTATATAACAAGTCAGAAGAAGAGACAGAAACTCAAGGGTTATGGTTAAGAGGAGGGGAAATAAGAATTGAGACGATTTCATTATGATCGAAAGATGCTGGCAACTACGTAGAGAGAAGGGGGTCAGGGGCAAGGGAATTTATGATATCTAGAAGATTCTTATGATGAGAGAGAGAGAGAGAGAGAGAGAGAGAGAGAGAGAGAGGATGCTGCATACATGATGTACTGTTGACAGTGTTCACAGCTGTCCTTAAAGTGTCCATAGATAGCATATACTGGGTAGATGTTTTCTGAGTCGTCTGTAAGGTAAATATTCCCACAGTGGTTCAGTAACCCTGATAGTTAAATGTTACCAATAGGTGAATGTTGCTACAATGATAAGAAACTCTTCATTGGTGAATGTTACCACAGTGACAAGTAACTCTGATAGGTGAATGTTACCACAATAGTCAGTAATTCTGATAGGTGCATATTGCCACAGTGGTTAGTATCTCTGATAGGTGCATATCACCACAGTGGTTAGTATCTCTGATAAGTGAATATTACCGCAGTGGTAACTACCTCTGATAGGTGAATGTTATGAGTAACTCTGGTAGGTGGATGTTACCACAGTCGTCAATAACTACGATAGGTGAATGTTACCTCAGTGGTCAGTAACTCTGATAGGTGAATGTTACCACAGTGATGAATAACTCTGACAGGTGAATGTTTCCAATAGGTGAATGTTGCCAGAGTGGGAAGTAAGTCTTGATAGGTGAATGTAACGACAATAGTTATTCTGATAGGTGAATATTACCACAGTGGTAAGTAACTCTGTTAGGTGAATGTGATGAATAACTCTGATAGGTGAATGTTGCCACAGTGGTCAGGAACTGTAATAGGTGAACGTTACCACAGTTCTCGTTATGCTAGGCAGCGAGCGACCTTGAATCAGGTCAGTTGTTTACAGACTCGTAAAACCGACCAATGTCTCTTTCCTTCCTTCATCCCGTCCTGAATATGACATGTCAGCAGTCCTGGGAACCCTTTCTGCATGATGCTGTGGGATTCCCTGGCTCTGGGAATCCCTGTCTGTGTGCTAGTCACAGAACTGCATATCCCAATGGTCACCGGTTACTTAGTTACATTGTTACTCTTCTGCTTTCATAGTCATGACTCAGCAGTTCAAATGTTCACATGACAGCTGTTCAAACATTTATGATTTTAGCATTTCAAATGTTTGATTTCATCTGTTCAAATGTTTGTGAGTCGTCAGTTCAAGTGTTCATGATTCAGCACCTGAAATATTCAGGGTTTGATATTTTAAATGTTCGTAGTTAAGCAGTTTCTGATGTTCGTGGTTTTGTAGCTCAAACATTGACTTCTGAGCTGTTGAATATGTTATTCATATCCCAGTACCTTAACAGATCGCAGTCCAATAGTCGAATTGTTCATGTGTTCATGTCTAAGAAGTGTCAGCAATCATGTTTAACAGTTCCCATGTTCATGATTCAACAGGTCAGCTTTGAACTTGATCATGTGAATAGAGTTCAAGCTGAAATGTAATGTTTTCAACTTCACGTCTTTGTGTTGCTGTGTCTCAATGTAAAAAAAAACCAAAAAAAAACCACCCAAAAAACAAAAAAACAAAAAAACAAACAAACAAACAAACAAAAAAACCAACAACCAAAACATGTTGCAGAATCAATAACAACAAAGTGTACTTTTCATAACGAATGTCACAAACAGATCACCAGATTCATTGCTGTGTTTTAGCAAACATGGTGGATCTGTACGAAGGATAGGGGAAGTAACTATCGTTCGTCTTGATTAGCAAAGGGAGACAATCGAGTTCTGTCAGCATGTTACAGGGACCAGTGATCTGGGAACATAAGAGGTAGGTATGGTAGAGAAAAGAGGAAGGAAGGTTTGTTGGAGTGTGTCTGGACAGATAACAGACAGCTTTCATGCAGAACCAGCAGACTGCGATAACCATCACGATTTCGGTGCTGACCGTGCATGTGAGGTCACAAGCACATGAACAGACTTGGACCAGGAATGCAGAAAGAATGGAAATAAATGAGAAGAAGATAAAACCTGTGGAACTTTTCAAACTGATGAGTTATGTACATAACTGGCGGATGGAAAACTGGAAGATAACGGTTTGTATTTATTAAACTTGAAAAATGCTGAAATATAGAAGAAGAAGAAAAAAAGGTGGGACGATGGTGATCAGAGGAAATTTTCTGCCCAGTGCATTGGGTTTAACATCAGGCTTAAAAAAGTAGATGTGGTGTAGCGTTTTTGGACCAGTCTGCAAGATGTGACACCTGCTTAAAATTACTGAAAGGAAAATTCAGAGCCATGAAGAAAGAAAGAAAGAAAGAAAGGGAGGAAGGAAAAGTACACCGCAGAATGTCTTTTGGTTTTTTTTTTTTTATCGACATGAGACAATTGCAACACTCAAACTGAACACCGCAGAATGTTTTTTCAGGGGTTGCATCGATATGAAACAATTGCAAGACTCAGCCAGACACCAAACGGAAGATGACTGTGTCCATCTCGTCTTGACAGAGAGTTGGGTAGGTAGTTGTCTGGTGACCTGCGCATTCAGTTCTCTACCTTGTGAGACTGTACTCAATGGGAGAGGCTGAGCACGTGCAAACGGGACGCTTAAAAGGGAAGGACTTGTTGTTGTGGTCATCTGGATCATGCCCCATGTCTTCTTTGATAAATTAAAACCGTACTGTCACGGAGCCTAATAAAGTGAATAGTGCCTAAGTGAGGGGGAAATGGCGTTGAGTGTTGAGACCATTTATTGTGGTGTACTTTTTTTCTGTGTGTTACTCATCATAATGGCATTTTATACCATGATATACATGTAACTGATCCATCTTCCATTCAGAAAGCTAGAAGGTTATGTATGTGATTTCTTTTTTTCTGAATACTCAGTTAATGTTTCCTGTATACATGTCAAACGTATTTACATGAATGTGTTTGTCTGGATGTGCATGTATCAGGTCAGAGTCAGTCATATTGGGCCAAACCATTTTTGTATCGGATATATATTGAACAAAATACTTCTAGTCATATTGTGTCAAGCCATTTTACATTATATTCATATTCAACAAAATACGTCTTTGTATGGGAAAGAGGCAGAGCATAAATACAAAATTGATCGGACGGGGAGTCACATAAGGTACAGACTCTCATTGACAAAAACCTATCAGAAACATACACACAGACTGAGATAGAAAGACAGATAGACAGACAAACAGACACACACACGCACACACACATACACACAGACACAGACACACACAGACACACACACACTTACACACAGACACGCACACACACACACACACACACACACACAGAGGACTGAGCTGAAGAGAATGAGAGTATATTGCATGTCACTGCACTGCATTATCTGCCTGTTATCTGCTTCTCTTTTGTCACTTTGGCCTTGCGACTCAGCAGAAAAAGTGTAGCTCATCATTTCTGGTTTATTGTTTTTCAATATGGACTGAATCGTTTATTCACATACATAAGATATTAACGTTCTTTATATCAGCCATTAGAATGAATATCCACATAGACGGTTATTTTTATGAACGCGCATTTGTATAGGACACCTCATTTTGTACATACCCATGTACGTGTGTGTGTGTGTGTGTGTGTGTGTGTGTGTGTGTGTGTGTGTGTGTGTGTGTGTGTGCGCGTGCGCGCGCGCGCATGTGTGTGTGTTGTGTTTGTTGTTTTTGTTTTTTGTTTTTTTCAACCTTATACCTGTCCCCACCCGAGCCCATCTTATTATTATTATTATTATTATTATTATTATTATTATTATTATTATTTATTGTCTAATTTTATCTGGTTGAATCTTTAGCCCATTTTCAGATGGGATTATTTTGATTTGTTTCTTTTCATTTCGTTTTATTTTAATGACACATCATTTTACTTGATTTGGTTTTTATCATTTTGTTTTATTTTATTATTATTATTTTTGTGATTGATTTATTTACAGAGCTCCATTGCTCGAGCACATTCACTGATGATGACTCATGACCTTTTCTGTTGATTGATTGATCGACTGGCTGTTTGATGGATTGATTGATTGAAAAGTAGGTCTTTTTCATCATGATTTTCATTATTTATTCACTTATTTCTAATGTATATATATATATATTTGTTTGTAAATAAATGTTGCATGACGTGAATGTATAATATTCATTTCCTCCTCCGATTGGAGTGTGTTTGTTAGATGTGGCTTTTTTTTCTTTTTTTCTTTCTTTCTTTCTCCCCCCCCCCCCCTTTTTTTTTTTGGGGGTTGGTATTATTTTGTGTAGCACAAGATTAGTGTCCGTGTATTTTCAGACTAATGATTGTTGTACTGAATATCAACATTCTTTTGTTCGTATTTTGTGCAGACTGTGCTGCAAAGAAAATTAAATTCAATCACTTTTCAACATTGCTTCTTTTTTTTTTTTAATGACTCCCCTGACTCTGTCAAAAGCAAAAGTCATGTTTTAATGTATAATTTTTTTCTTAGAATTATTTGAATCCATCTCTGTCTGTCGGTGCTCAGTTTCTCTGTCTCTTTTCCGGTTTCTCTGTCACTCTTTCTTTCTGTCTCTCTATCTGTCTTTCTTTCCCTGTCTCTCTCTTTCTCTTTCTGCCTGTCTCTGTCTCTCTCCAACTCATTCTCTCTCCCTTCCTTTTAAGTCTGTGTGTGTGTGTGGGGAGTGTGTGTGTGTGTGTGTGTGTGTGTGTGTGTGTGTGTGTGTGTGTGTGTGTGTACATGCGCGCGCACGTGTATCCATGGTAAACGTTGACAATATATATTAAGAAAAAAAAAAATTCTGGTCAGTCCGCAAGCAGTATTGGAACCAAACTTGATAGGATGGTAGTTCATATCCATTCATCCCCTTTATTATAATATAAGGTCAACAGGGTGATAAGTGCAATCTCAGTTAAATGTTATTTTATAATATCCGATTTTCATATCAAACTTTGTATCGTGATTGGTTGCTATGGCGACAGCCCTTTTGAAATCCAATGTCATATAAGGTCAAGATCATGAAATGGCATATTAGGATATTAAACTGGAAGATGCTTGTGAGAATAAGTTCTTTTTGTTTTGTAAGTCATGCGGCCAATTAAATGGTTATCACACTTGAGTCTTGAAGACTTGTTTTGTTTACGATATTATGAGTATTGTTTTATTTTATTTTTGAGTAGTCATGGATGGGTTCTTCCTTAGTTTAGACTTGAGAAGGAGAACCTTTCTCTTCACTGCGTGATCATCCTCCAGTTCTTTTCGAGACACTTGATAATTTAATTTCTTTCAAATTGCTTTTAGGTTACCTTCTTAACTTTCCTGTTAGAAACACACCATCCTTCTTTCTTTGTCTTTCCTGTCTTTCTTTTTCTCATCATCCATTAAAGAATTTCTACCTTGATTTCAAACATCTTTTATCTATTTCGGTATGTGTCACTCTGGGTTTGCTTCAGAGTTTCACATTTACATATGAGAGAGAGAGAGAGAGAGAGAGAGAGAGAGAGAGAGAGGAGTGTGTGTGTGTGTGTGTGTGTGTCTCCCCGTTTCTTCCAAGCTTAATATATCCATCCATGTTGTCTTCACTATTGATACATTTATATGAGAAAGTGTGTGTGAAGAACACGAGTCCATTTTCAATTATGAAGGAAGGACAGAAAGTACAACGAACGAAGAGAGATGATGAATACAGGTGACGAAGACAGCACACTCGCTGAATAATAGTTGGTCGGTGTGTCGTCACAAGGCCTGACCACCGCACCTGATGTCAGACATCTGCGTGTGTGTGTGTGTGTTGTGTGTGTGTGTGTGTGTGTGTGTGTGTGTGTGTGTGTGCGTGTGTGTGCGTTTTCTGCAGACGTGGTGTAGCGTATATGGATCAGTTCAACGCACGCACTGACAGCCGTGTTCCCGAGGTTCAGCCATTATGTGGATTCAGTTGTCACCTCTTGGCACCACTACTGTACAGAAATTCTTCTGCAGTGTCTTTGGCAGACCTGACTGCTTTGTACCGAAAGAGTCCCGTGTACAGAGTGTGTGCAATACCTCAGCCTTTTGTTATGTAGTGATGCATGCCAGCCACAAAACTTTTTTTGTTCTCGAGTTTTTTTTGTTTTTGTTTTTTTAGTCATTCGATTTTTTTTTCGTTTATTTTAGTTTGTTTGTTTTCGTGTATTATTGCACATGGTAGTTCATACATATTCTGTATAGCTCTTGCATAATATGCAAACAATAACTGGATGTGTTGCTGATTGATTACTCATGCCTTTCTGATAGAGAAAGAAATTTCAGTCCAAGAGAGTCGGGAGAATAATACACAATCAAGACTGAGTATTTGCTGTGTATCATATACATCGGACCTTTGGAGAAAAAAAAAAAAAATGTTTGTATGTTGGTACTTCTATGTTGTGTTCTGAATAAAGTCATCGTCTACTTCCATTTTCAAGGAATATGTTTTTTTGTTCGTGTGGGGAGGCAGGGAGAGGAGAGGAGAGGAGAGAGAGAGAGAGAGAGAAATCATAGTCCAAGGGAGGTAACAATGTTAAACAAGCAAAAATTTTCAATGTAAGATAACGGCCCTTGGTTCTCCATCGTCGTTCACAACCGCCGCGCTGACCAGCTGAATTCAGATCGGTGTTCCCAACACAGTGAGAACATACACTGATCGATAATCGCTGTCTTGAGTCTTCCTCACATCTCACAGGTACCCGTTTGGACGTGTTTTGTTTTCCTAAACATCAACAACATGTCGATACCACTACTATTACTATTACAACAACTGCTACAACAACTACTACTAGTAACTCATGAGAACAACAACAAGAATAAGAATGATGATGATAATGAAAATAATAATAATAATAATAATAATAAGACGACGAAGAAGATTGAGGATGGTAATGGGGAGGATGGTGACAAGAAGAAGAGAATAGAGTTTCAGTTTTCAGTTTCAGTTTCAGTAGCTCAAGGAGGCGTCACTGCGTTCGGACAAATCCATATACGCTACACCACATCTGCCAAGCAGATGTCTGACCAGCGACGTAGCCCAACGCGCTTAGTCAGGCCTTGAGGAAAAAAAAGGTGAATAAATAATAGATAAACGTACATAAATAAGTAAAATATTTTATAATAGGTACATAAATAGATAAATAAATAATAATTATAATATGAAAAAAGGTAGTAATAAAAATAATAATTAAAAATAAATAAATAAATAAATAAATAAGACAACAATGATTGTAAATAAGCAAATAAATGCAAAACATGAAGACACACATTCACACATACACCCACACATGCATAACAGATATGCACCAAACATGCAGTTTCACAGATATGAAAGCACAGTCACTGAATACACATAAACGTACATGAGCTCCAACACACACACACACACACACACACACACACACACACACACACACACACACATTACCCTGCACCTCCTCTACCCCCCTCCTCCACACACTCATTTCTAGGCTACGTATCGCAGCTTCCACGGCACACACACACACACACGCACACAGACAAACACTTACTTGTACAAGCACACACACATACGCCCATATCCCCCCCCCCCACACACATAATACAAAGATATATATATATATATACACACCCGAACGTTCCAATATCCCGTTGCTCCCACAGTGTAGGCATACATACACTCACATACCTCATCCTCTACCCCCCCCCCCCTCCCCTCGGCACCCCCACCTCCCCCTCACACACACACACACACACACACACACACAAACATACGCACGTGCACAGAACTCTCCTGACACTTGTGTACACTTACACCCTTGCGCATGCACAAACGCACTCAAACACACAGACCCACACATACACACACACATACACACACGCACAGAGGCTACCACTGATTGGCTGCAAGAGGGATGGAAAAAGATCTCTGATGCCAAGAACGTGGCGTTTAGTGTGTTGCTCAGTGTATTGTATTTGGAAAAGCCCACAGAGACTCTGTTCCGTTCTGAAGAAATTTGCGCAATGTTGGTTTGGAAATGATGCCAATATTTGTTTGATTTACAAAGCATCGTGCTCTACCTTTCATGTTAGACTTACGGCCGCTCCCTCTCTCTGCTTTTATTTCTTTGAGGCGATCGATGGTGTGATGGCCTTGTACCTGTTCTTTTTGATATTCTTTGACTTTTCTGAGGATTTCTGATTTTCCTAGATGTAGGTCGCTCGTTGGTGTTGCCGCGTTACCAGCAAGTCTGTCAGCTCGCTCATTTCCCTTAACACCTGCATGTCCCGGGCAGTATGACCATGTGAGTTTTTTAATCTGAAAGTTGCGCATTGCCTTATGCCACTCTGGGCTTCCCATTCCGTTTTCAATTTTCTGTATGAGGTTCATTGAGTCGGTTAGAATCATGGCATGTTGGTTTCCGGGCGTATGGATGGACGATAGCCACTGGAGGGCATGTGTCACAGCTTCAGCTTCTATCGTTAGGCTGGAGGTTGTAACTTTGTAGGCAGCATTCTCTTCCCTAATTGTTTTTCCATTTTGTTTCGCAGTGAATCCAAAACCGGATTGGTCTTTGGTGACTGAGCCATCTGTGTATATGATGATGTCCTCTTCTTTACTGTTTTCGTCTATGAGTAGCTTCACTTCCGTATCAGTTTTGCCCTCTGGCCATTCCCGACAATGTCTTCCTAGAGTGGGTGAAATGGCTGTGCTGAATAGATGAATGAGGCTTTCGGGGTTTTTCTCCCATTCTTTTGTTTCTTTCAGGTCTTGTAGTCGGCATACTAGCTGGATTGTGTCTTCTGCTTGCCCCATCCATGATCTTCTTCGTCCTAGACGGCTGCCCTTTGGTTCTTTGACTGCGTCATGCAGTGGGTTTTGAGGGTTTTCAAATGCTTTGAAGTAGGTCTTAACCTGTCTCTAACTTGTTTCTGGCCTGCACTGAAGGAAGGTCAAGCAGGTATCGCATGGTTTCTGTGGGCATGTCTTTTGTTGTTCCAAGGATCAGCCTCATAGTTTCATTTTGAACTCTTTCTAATTTTAGGAGGTTGCTTTAAGATGGTGTTGTTAGCCCAAGTCCGCACACCACAGTGGCATGATATCACACACACACACACACACACACACACACACACACACACACACACAAGCGCAGTCACACACAAAACACACAGATACACAGACACAGACACAGACAGACAGACAGACAGACAGACAGACAGACACACACACACACACACACACACACACACACACACACACACACACACACAAAGTCCTGTGGCGTGTCTTTCCCTGGCTTGCATTTTACTGCATTCCTCGCAACCCACAGTTATGCCTGGTCTGGAACCCTTCGTCCTTAGTAATACCCCATCTATAAAGGTCAGTGCACAGACTTCACCCGGCATGTCTGGCTATCAATTCTGGAACGCAAAGAAACCTCTCTCACTGAAGCTAATCAAGGGACATCATCACGTACGAACATCGTCTCGTTCTATTTTATGTTGTTGTTTCCCTTTACTCGCCTTCACGTACCCGTGTCCGGCTCTATTCTCCCCCTTCTCCAGTTTCCGTTTGTACTTCTTCATTCTCTCTGCCTCTGTCCTCCCCTTCCGCACTGTGCGGGTGTGTGTGGGTGAGGTTTTATGGTGGGTAGAGGGCTGAGGAGAAGATGGAAGAGAAAGAGAGAGAGAGAGAGGGAGGGAGTGAGAGAGTGAGGGAAAGGGGGTAATATTCTTTTAGAAGGAAACACACTCAGCTCTGTGTAGACGCCGGTCACGGACCGACAAATCCTACTTCTAATGGGGCTTGAACCTTGTCCTCCCAGTCGACAGTTACCGGCGATGACCACTTCGCCACGAAGGCTGGTCACATTGTTTCTGCATTTCAAATTTTGTGAACTGCGCATTTTCACGCATTTTTCTTTCTTAAAGAATCTCAAGATCTACACGGAAATAACCTCAATGAATACTGACACTGACCCAAATGTAAGACATCAGACTCTCTTACAAAATCCACAACCGTACAAAATGCATCATTGGCTGACATCAGGCTGAAGATTCACTGTACTGAGGTTCTGTCTTAAGTTTTGTTTTTTTGGGTTTTTTTTGCGTGCTGTGTCGTTGCACGGATCTTATCATTCAGAGCAGTTAAACATGGTTTGGAATGCATCGTGACTGACGCACTTGTCGATCATGTCAGCACAGTCAGCACTGGAGGAAGAAGCATCACGTACCTTCAGATGACACTGATGGCCTGGCAGGAAGTAGGTAGGAACTCGTCAACATCGTTAACTCACTCAATACGGCCAGTCCTCTCTTCTCCTCTACACAGACCCCTCGGATGTCCAGTGGGTGTCTGAATGACCCAACCTTTAGCTTCCGTCGTCAGAATTGTGGTATTCTTTGTCAACATTCACCTCTTCAGTATAAGAGCCTTCCACTTGCAATATTTTGATGGTGGTAATTGGGGTGAAACGCTGTTAACGTCGTCTCTTTCGCCGTTCGTATGGAGAGAGTTAAAAGACTGGTTGAAACACAGACAAAATAAGGTGCGGAAATCAGCGCCAAATAGCCCAAACACTACTATCCCAGCTGATTAACTGTTCAGGGACAAAAGCTAGCAACTGTTCACTTTCTTGGGATACATCATCATTAATGAAGATTGCAAACCAGACATCCTCTCAAGGGTAACACTGACAGACAACACCAGCAGCGTCCAGACTGAAACTTGTATGCAAGGACAGCAACACCTGCATGAAACACAAGATGGGACTCCTGCGTGCACGGGTATGTTCCATCTTCTTGTATGCATGCGAGGAGGATTCGGAAAGAAGAATTCAAGCCATGGGAATGAAGTGTTATCGCTATGTACTTAACACCAGATACACTGACCACACCACCGATGAAGAGGTGCGCCATACCATCAAGCAGTGCACTGGACCTTAATTATGACGGGCGCAATAGCCGAATGGTTAAAGCGTTGGACTTTCAATCTGAGGGTCCGGGGTTCGAATCTCGGTGACGGCGCCTGGTGGGTAAAGGGTGGAGATTTTTCCGATCTCCCAGGTCAACATATGTGCAGACCTACCAGTGCCTGAACCCCCTTCGTGTGTATACGCACGCAGAAGATCAAATACGCACGTTAAAGATCCTGTAATCCATGTCAACGTTCGGTGGGTCATGGAAACAAGAACTGACATACCCACAATGCACCCCCCCGAAAACGGAGTATGGCTGCCTACAAGGCAGGGTAAATAAACAAAACGGTTATACACGTAAAATGTCAAATGTTACATGTTTGTCTGAGTGTGTATGCCTGTATATGCGTGCCTGAAATCTGATTAAATGACACAGGAAACGAATGATGAGCGCCCAATGACAGCCGTCAGTCGGCTCTACCCAGGTAGGCAGCCTGTTGCGTAAATGACCCTGTGTTTGTAAAGCACTTAGAGCTTGGTCTACGACCGAGGATAGGTGCTATAAAAGTATCCATATCAATCAATCAATGAAGATCTGCTGACAGCAGAAATCGGAGGGAAAGGGAGGGGAAGACGTGAAAAGCGTGACAGCATTGCAGAATGGACAGGAAAACCATGTGCATAGACCCGGGCATTGACACACAAACTGCAGGCCTGGAGGAATCTCTTTATGCGGCACAACAATGACTCTTCACAGAATTGAGGGAGAGGGGGAAGACATCATTAATCTCCACAGGTGGGAAAGCATTCACCATGTACATAATGCTGCTCCATCCATCAGGGTGCAGACACAGCCTTGGCTGGCTTTTCCTTGAACAAACTCCATGGTATGCCCACAAATCCAGGACACCTTGGTTTCTTTCTTTCTATCTTTCTTTCTTTTTCTTCTTTTCTTTCTTTCTCGAAGCTAGTAATGCGCAGCTGGAATCTCCCTCCTGGAGCAGTGAGCAGTGAGCTCCCCTCTTGTTAACAACAAAAATGTCTACACAGAATCAGTACAAGATTTGCACTCTGTCGTAAAAGAATAAACTGCCCCATCATATACCCGACTGTCTTCAGCTCTACACCTCTTCTCACTCCCTGCAATCAGCTTTCCCAAATTCAGTCATTCCACAGTCAGCTGCTGCTCTTTCTCTGTCTCTGGACCTTAATAATAATAACAATAATGGATACTTATATAGCACACTATCCAGAAATCTGCTCTAGGTGCTTTACAAAAACGCTTTTGTTAACATAAAACATTATATCTATGTTACATACACACACCAAAATGTGACTACACACACACACACACACACACACACACACACACACACACACACACACACTGCATACATACATTTTAACATACATGTGTAAGTAACAGCTACCCAAACACATACGCACACATAGGCAGGCACAAACTTACGTAAACACACGCACACACAATACACATTCATATACATGCATGTAGTTATGTACACCGTCATACATATGTATACACACATAGTCACTTGGAACGATTTCCCTCTTTCGATTTCTTCAAATCCCCGCACTCAGCCCTTTCAAGCCTGTCTTTAAAGCACACCTCTTTCCAAAATAACTCCCCATTACCTATCTATTTCCTTCTGTAGTTTATCTGGCTTTCTGTCGTCTTTCAGCCCTTTGTTTCAGAGTTACGTTTGCATGTGACAGTTGGGGTGTCGAAGTGCTTTGATTTGTTTCCACACAGCATTTAATAAGAATGATAATGATAATGATATGCTGGTTTATATAGCGCAGTACCTCCATCTCACATGGGGCTCATCGCGCTTTACAATAAGGTATACAAATTTAAGACTAAGTGATATAAAAATATGTAAAAAAAAAAAAAATGAAATAAGATAAAATAGAATAGAATAAATAAATAGACATAGTCTCACATTTACCACCATATTATTATTATTATTATTAGTAGTAGTAGTAGTAGTAGTAGTAGTAGTAGTAGTAGTATCATTATATTTATCATTCTTCTTCTTCTTGTTCGTTGTAGAAGTTGTTGAAGTATCTGACGTGTTAGTCCAGACGATACTATGACCACTACCAACGGTGTTTTCCTGCCACAGCTTCAAAACCTCCTTCGTCACTTGTGTATGAGATGAACTTCGTCCAGAACTGTTCCTTGCGGTGCTTTTCATATTAAAAAGAAAGCTTAAAGACAAGAATCACACTGTTCTGTTTCCCCAGTATGTTTACGATTCAGCTTTGATTGGGTTGAATTAAAGACAGATCAACTGTTTCGTCGGTTTCATTGATATTAAATTTTGGTCAGTTAGCTGGTGGTCATATTGCTCATCAGTGAACTTCTTCTTCTTCTTCTGCGTTCACTCGTATGCACACGAGTGGGCTTTTACGTGTATGACCGTTTTTACCCCGCCATGTAGGCAGCCATACTCCGTTTTCGGGGGTGTGCATGCTGGGTATGTTCTTGTTTCCATAACCCACCGAACGCTGACATGGATTACAGGATCTTTAACGTGCGTATTTGATCTTCTGCTTGCATATACACACGAAGGGGGTTCAGGCACTAGCAGGTCTGCACATATGTTGACCTGGGAG
>NC_134894.1:22018263-22020763 GCF_041734735.1 Babylonia areolata | reverse complement strand
TTAAAAAAAAAAAAAATCCCAAGAAAATCTTAAGAAAAAATGTGTCTCCGGATCCTCGCACGCTCAATAGAATCCTGCCAACACCAAGAAATATACAAATACAAGACGTTATTCACACACACACAGACATACTAGCAAAAGAGACAACAGTATCAGTATCAGTTGCTCAAACAGCCGTCACTGCGTTCGGACAAATCCATATACGCTACACCACATCTGCCAAGCAGATGCCTGACCAGCAGCGTAACCAAACGCGCTTTGTCAGGCTATGAGAAAAAAAAAGATGATAAAAAATAATAATAACAATAATAAAACGAAATAAAAAGACAATAATGATGACAAATAAGCAAACAAGCAAATAAATGTAAAACATGCAGACGCACATTCACACACACAAATTACCCTGCGCCACCCCACGCCCCCTCCTCCACACACTCATTTCTAGGCTACATATCGCAGCTTCCACTGCACACACACACACACACACACACACACACACACACACACACACACACTTACTTGTACAAGCACACACACATACGCCCATATCCCTCACCCCTAACAAAAGAGACAACAGTGAGGCACTACCAACTATTTCCCTTCATCCCCCCTCCAAACCTTACTAACCCGCAATTACAAATCACCTCATCATTTCAAGCTTTGTTTTGGGAGAGAATGAGAGAAAACGAAAACAAATAAAATCACATTCGCTCGAACATACACACTCGCCCCTCTTGTGCACTGCTCTCACACATGCACACGCATCCTCAACCGTCCATGTCCGGCTCGCATTGGTCCCAAGCACGAGCGTCCATGCCACAGACAAACCCAGATGCCGGCGACCACTGAGAGTCCTAGTCGTTCTTTGCAGACAGGCCATGCAAAGCGGCAGTCTTCATGTGCAGCGGGGACACCCCTGTGACAAACTCAGGGAACTCTCAGGCACAGGGAAGGCTGCAGGTGCCCAGGAAAACGGCGGAGGCTGAGGAAGGTGGAATGCGTGAGCCCAGGACGACCATAACACCCGTGGAACGTGCGGGACTCGTCGGAACACTCTTCGGAGCAGCATGCAGACTCACGTCGTGAGTCAGACACGAGAAAAACAGGATGCATATGCTAAGGCAGACACACAGAGGGGTTTTGCACACATCCACACGGGGTGGTGGTCTCTTCGGGGTGGTGGTCTCTTCGGGGTGGTGGTCTCTTCGGGGTGATGGTCTCTTCGGGGTGGTTCCTGGTCATCCATCTGTGGGAAGTGTCCTTTCCTCTTGACAGATTCAAACACACACTTCGCACGCATGCACACCGTGAGTTTCTGATCTTACTTAGGCTTATATACTCCCGCATCGCTGGACGCACCAGGCAGTCAAGGCGCTCCATAGTCCACGATCCTCAGCCAGTTTGCTGCTGTCACCCCATCATCTGACATTGTCTCTTTCCATTGTTTGCCGCCATTTCACTGTATCTCAAAACGTTTGGCGTTTTTAATTTGAATATTGAAAAATAGAATTCAGCGCCAAACAAATTTCAGTTTTATATCAATTTATTGCAGTATCATTGGGGCCCTGTATTTCAGTGAAAAACTGCACATCCGGTTGAACTAAATTAAGAGGCGAATAGAATCCAGTAAACATTATTGAAAAATTTCTTAAGCTTGGGACAGAGAGAGACAGAGAGAGAGAGAGAGAGAGAGAGAGACAGAGAGACAGACAGAGAGCTACACACATAGAGAGATAGAGACAAGCAGAGACTGACTGACCGAGCGATCGACAGAGAGAGGGAGAGAGAGAGAGAGAGAGAGAGAGAGAGAGAGAGAGACAGACAGACAGACAGACAGAGACAGACAGAGACAGAGAGAGAGAGACACAGAGACACAGAGAGAGACAGAGACAGAGAGACAGAGAGGGAGAGAGAGAGAGAGAGAGAGAGAGAGAGAGAGAGTATGTTGTTTTAAAGTGTGCGTGAGTACATACGTACAAGTTTTTTGCGCACACAAGCACGTGTGTATCTATGTTTGTGTATGCACGTGTGTTCGTTCTTTAGTTTAAAGTCTTTTCACTGTAAGTGATATTAGACGAGGGTAGGAAAAAAATCGAGTAGGGTGGGGGCGGGGAAGAAATTACTGTGTACGCATGCGAGTAAGTGAAAGTGTGTGCGTGCGTGCGTACGTGCATGCGTGCGTGCGTGCGCGCGCGGGCGCGCGCGCGCGTTTGTGTGTGTTACATATTGAAAATGATTGATTTAAGTTTTGTTTAAGAAAAAGACAGAAAACAGCATAACCGTATAACATATTTCTAATGAAAAGCTAACAACTATAACAGCAAACCGACTGGACTATTTAACAAGGAGTTGAAAAAGTCATACATCAGCAATGGGCTGCTGAAGATTGTCAACATTGAAGATGATTTCAGTTCAGGGATGTGAGACTTTAACATATCGCAAGTTAGTATATGATCGGCTGTTATGTGAGCACCACAGATGCAAGAAACATTACTGACAT
>NC_134894.1:22003263-22013263 GCF_041734735.1 Babylonia areolata | reverse complement strand
GTGAGGGAGAGTGACTGTGCCAGACTCGCACGACGACTGTCTTGTCTTTGGCTGACGGGTACCAGGTGCCTGCATTCGGCTGAAGCCATGACTGTGTTCTTACACTGAAGAGCCCAACTCTTGCTGGCTGGGCACATGAGAGAAAGTTTCAGCTTCAGTTTCTCAAGGAGGCGTGACTGCAATCGGACAAATCCATATACGCTACACCACATCTGCTAGGAAGATGCCCGACAGCAGCACAACCCAACGCGCTTGAGTACATGCAACACTGTTGTTGCCATGGGTTCTTTTTCAGTGCGCTAATTGCGTGTTGCACACGTCTCACCCGAATGACTAGACGCTCCGTTTGATTTTTTTCCCAGGAGCAAGGGCGAGAGCAGGATTCGAACCCAGACCCTCACGGACACTGCACTGGCAGATTAGCGTCTTAACCATTCTGCCCCCTTGTTCCTTGTGCTAGATGAGAAAATGATGAAGGAGAAAACAGCATGCTTTGTCCAGTGCCTGCAGATGCTGTCATCTGCCTTTCAGAAGGACTGGGACCTGCGTTGGGACTGTGCAGCATGTGCAACACACCGAAGTACATACAGTGGAGTGATGGCCTAGAGGTAACGCGTCCGCCTCGGAAGCGAGAGAATCTAAGCGTGCTGGTTCGAATCACGGCTCAGCCGCCGATATTTTTCTCCCCCTCCACTAGACCTTGAGTGGTGGTCTGGACGTTAGTCATTCGGATGAGACGATAAACAGAGGTCGCATGTGCAGCATGCACTTAGCGCACGTAAAAGAACCCACGGCAACAAAATGGTTGTTCCTGGCAAAATTTTGTAGAAAAATCCACTTCGGTAGGAAAAAACAAATAAAACTACACGCAGGAAAAACACACACACACACACAAAAAAAGGAAAAAAAAGGTGGCGCTGTAGTGTGGCGACGCGCTCTCCCTGGAGGGGAGCGGCCCGAATTTCACACAGAGAAATCTGTTGTGATAAAAAAAAAGAAATACAAATACAAATTCACACCTGGGTCCCTGAGGAAAATGGGAGTGAAGTGCCTTTCCTGAGGACACAAAGCCATGGAGAAACGAGGACCTGGAACCTGATCCTTGGAGAGCCCTGGAGCAGAAGTCCTGCGCCTGACCGAGTCTGCGACAGTGCCAAATGGGAGCGGGGGGTGGGGGGGTGCTCACGATTTTCTCTTTTTTTCTTTTTTTTTTTTTAATTCTTCCACCAGTCACGCACAACACTAGTGAACGTTTATTCGGTTTCTGTCCGTGCAGAGACAGAATAACACTGAGACGAGACCAACATAACTGTTCTGTAATTCTCTCTCTCTCTCTCTTCTCTCTCTCACACACACACACACACACACACACACACACACACTCTCTCTCTCTCTCTCATTCAAGAATGGTCTAGTACTATTAGTGATAGAGACAGATATTCATGCTACAGATCATTCAAAGTTGTATTTGAAAAAGAAAAAATACATAACAAATGCTGATGAATATTGTTTCAGAGTGGCGTTGTCTCAGGCCCGATTTAATGTGCTTCCTTTAAATAACAATGTTAACAGGTACACTGAAAATGATGTTTTAAAGCATTGTCCTTTTTGCCAAGGTGAACTAGAAGATGAATACCATTTGTTGTTTGTTTGTTCGATATATAATGATTTACGGACAAAATTTCTTCAAGACTGTTTAAACATGTCTCTCAGTTCACTTCTCCGATCAAACAACAAGCAGAGAAATTCCCATGTATCAAAATTTATTTTCCATGCGATCAAAAGGAGAAATCATATACTCAGACCTAATTAAGTAGAATTAATGTCAAGTCCATGAATATTATGATATTGTGTCATCTATTCAAGTGTTATAATACCCCTTCCCATGCCCACCCCCAGTCCCCTGGTTTTGAATTGTGGTCCATGGCCAAAGTTCATAAAAACAATTTCGTTCGTTCGTTCGTTCTCTCTCTCTCTCTCTCTATCTCTCTCGTGTTTCTTTTTTGTTTTTGTTTTTGCTTTGCTTTGGAAGCTCACCACCTCTCGCCTTATTTTTGGTGTTTCATTGCAGGCTTCGAGGATCACTCATTTAGATCAGAACAACTTACTTCCTCAGGAGATATAATCATTATATTTTTTTGTTCGTCCTAGCACTTCTACCGCAAACTTTGAGTGAGGACAGTACAGTACATTCAAAATATGTTTTAATGTCACACAGAGAGAACAGAAGAGAAGAGATAGAGATAGATAGATATATAGATAGATAGATAGACAGATAGAGAGAGATAGAGAGAGAAAGACAGACAGACAGGCAGGGAGACAGAGAGTGAGAGAGAGATAGAAAGAGAGAGAGTGAAGAAGGAAGAGAGAGGGAGATACACAGAGAGATAGTCAAGCAGATGGGAAAAGAGAGAGAGAGAGAGGGAGGGAGAGAGAGAGTGAGAGAGAGAGAGAAAGAGAAAGAGACAGACAGACCGACCGATAGACAGGTAGGGAGACAGAGTGTCAGTGACAGAGAGAGATAGAAAGAGAGAGTGATGAAGGAAGAGAGAGAGGCACACACAGAGAGATACACAAGCAGATGGAGAGAGAGAGAGAGTGTGTGTGTGTGTGGCAGGAAGAGAGAGACAGAGAGACAGAAAGAAAGATGGAGACAGATAAGACTAACAGGGATAGAGAGAAGCAAAGAGAGACAGAAAGACAGAGACACAGGGTGACAGAGAGGGAGATAGAGAGACAGAGACAGAGAGCGAGCAAGACAGACAGAGAAAGAGACAGAGACAGACAGGCGGAGGCACAGAGAGGCAGACAGACAGGCAATGAGACATAGTGACATATACAGAAACAGAGAGAGAGAGAGAGCCGGGAAAAGAGAGACAGAGACAGAGAGACGGAGGCAGAGCCACAGAGAGACACACAGACAGACAGACAGACAGACAGAGACAGAGACAGGGAGACAGAGAAACCTGAAGTGTGGTCCAGACGCAACAGTGACAGTTTGATGATGTAAACAGGACAGGGGGGGTTAGGGGGAGGGGAGGCCTCCACAGCGCAACCTGCAGTCTGCATACTGCACCATTAACCCCTTCTGGCCTGACCCCGGGCCCACACAGGGAGGTAGGGGGGTGGGACAGGACTGAGGAATAAGGCGGGGGAGGAGGGGAAGAGAAGTCTAGAAGGAGGGGAGGATTGGGGGGGGGGGGGGGGGGGTGACACAGCTGGAATAGAATAGAATAGAACAGAATATGTCTTTATTATCAAGTGTACCGGGATCACAAGGAATTTTTGGGGCGATCGTATATAACAAGGTACGAATATAAATCGGAATTCATACACAAACACAGATACAGTAGAAATTAGGATACACACATGTGCATATCAAAACAAAAACTTGTGCATATTCAGACATGCACGCACAGACACATACACGCACGCACGCACGCACGCACACAGACACAGACACAGACACACACGCACACACACACACACACACACACACACACACACACACACACACACAAAGCTATGATGGCTTTGTCCCTGGACTGTGGCTGCCC
This sequence comes from Babylonia areolata, assembly GCF_041734735.1. NCBI lineage: Eukaryota > Metazoa > Mollusca > Gastropoda > Neogastropoda > Buccinidae > Babylonia > Babylonia areolata. The sequence goes on along the minus strand of NC_134894.1, from coordinate 22,009,706 downwards.
GACACTGAACAGTCTGACAGGTTGCTTCCAGTCCTGATCCTGGACCGAGAGAACGATTCCTTATGTGTAGACCGACAGAAGGGTTCAATCCTGATCCTGAAGACTGTCAGAGTGATTCGTTCCTGATTCCATGTGTAAACTGTCAGAATGATCCGTTCCCGATCCTATAGACTATCAGAATGATTCGTTCCTGATTCTATGTGTAAACTGTCAGAATGATCTGTTCCTGATTCTATGTGTAAACTGTCAGAATGATTCGTTCCTGATTTCATGTGTAAACTGTCAGAATGATCCGTTCCCGATCCTATAGACTATCAGAATGATTCGTTCCTGATTCTATGTGTAAACTGTCGGAATGATCTGTTCCTGATTCTATGTGTAAACTGTCAGAATGATTCGTTCCTGATTTTATGTGCAAACTGTCGGAATGATCTGTTCCTGATTCTATGTGTAAACTGTCAGAATGATTCGTTCCTGATTTTATGTGCAAACTGTCAGAATGATCCGTTCCTGATTCTATGTGTAAACTGTCAGAACGATCTGTTCCTGATTCTATGTGTAAACTGTCAGAATGATTCGTTCCTGATTTTATGTGTAAACTGTCAGAATGATTCGTTCCTGATTCTATGTGTAAACTGTCGGAATGATCTGTTCCTGATTCTATGTGTAAACTGTCAGAATGATTCGTTCCTGATTTTATGTGCAAACTGTCAGAATGATCCGTTCCTGATTCTATGTATAAACTGTCAGAAGGATCCGTTCCTGATTCTATGTGTAAACTGTCGGAATGATCTGTTCCTGATTCTATGTGTAAACTGTCAGAATGATTCGTTCCTGATTCTATGTGTAAACTGTCGGAATGATCTGTTCCTGATTCTATGTGTAAACTGTCAGAATGATTCGTTCCTGATTCTATGTGTAAACTGTCAGAATGATCTGTTCCTGATTTTATGTGTAAACTGTCAGAATGATTCGTTCCTGATTCTATGTGTAAACTGTCAGAATTATCTGTTCCTGATTCTATGTGTAAACTGTCAGAATGATCTGTTCCTGATTTTATGTGTGAACTGTCAGAATGATTCGCTCCTGATTTTATGTGTAAACTGTCAGAATGTTTCATTGTTGATCCTGTGATCCTGTGTGCAGACTGTTAGAGTAGGTTATACTTGATGAAATGTCCAGACTGAAAGAATGATCAGTCTAATATCATCATCTTAGATGAACAGACTATAAATAAATAAACGAAACGAACGTGTCAGAATGATTCGTTCCTGACTCTAAGGAACAATCGGGTTGTCCCTGTGAAAATTATCGTAGACAAATCCACTTTGGTAGAAAATAAATTCATTTTCAGGCAGATAAAAAGTATGGGTTGTGCTGCACCGCTGCCCCAATTTCATACAGAGAAATATGTAGTGATAAAAGAGTGTTACAATAAAATACAATACTATGTAATACAATCCTGTAAAATACAATGCAATGCAGTACAATACCACAATAACGTGTCTGTGACTGGGTTCGATTCCTCAGTCTTTGATGCTGACCACTTTGTCATGGTGGCTGCTTTCCTAAGCAGTGTTGATACTTCCTTATTTTATTCCGAAGGTGATTTTCAACAAAACTGTGCTTCTCGGTAGTCATTCTATTCCGTTCTATTTGCAAAGCCCCTTGAGTGCCAAAGGACGTATCACGCACGTGCATAGTGACGTCATCAGAGAAGGGAAATAACTCTGGAAGGCTTAAAATTCACACAGTTTATCTGGAGTGGTATATCTCCAGACCATTTTCTCAGTTTTAGGCTTATTGTTTTGGGTATTGTTTTATGACTTAAAACACCTATTTCTACTGGGGGTTTTTCCCCTGGCACTGAAGGGGTTTTAAAGGCAGCCTCGAAATTTCTAATATCAGAATTTGTTTCGTTGTTGTTGTCTTGTTGTTTTAAACTTCCTTTGCATCAGTCCACTGACTGACTGTTCCTGATAAATTATCACCCTCATTCCCCCGATCCCACATCAACCTCGGCCCTCCAACCAATACACATTGTCCTCTATCTCCACTCACTCCTTCCTACCCCCCCCCCCCCCCCCCCCCCCCCCCCCCCAACCCCCTACAAACTAACACGTACACACATCACACAATAAGCCCCCCCCCCCCCCCCACCCACACACACACCAACCACATTCATACACATCACCCCTACACTCCACCTCTTCCACACACACACACACACACACACACACACACCCCCCTCCCACAACCACACACAAACATGTACATCTGCCCCCCCCACACACATACACCCTCCACACACACACACACACACACACACACATACACACGCCCCACCCCCACACACTTCACCCCCACCCCCACCCCACACACAACACAACACAACACGATACACCGCCCTGCTTTTTTTCTTTTCTTTTCTTTTCTTCTTTTTTGTTTGTCTTTTTTCGTATCCAGGTCCATCGCAGCACTTTGCGAATGTGTCCGTGTGTTGATAGGAAACAGAGCAAGGACGAGCGGTGAGGGAACGGGAGTCTCTGTGTTTCAGGGAGGCGGACTGTTTAGGACGGGAGGCGCCAAGAGGGGCGCTGCTAAGAGCACAGCGACAGCCAGTGTTGTGCAGAAATAAATGGTGTAGGTCCCCACATGGTGCGCTGTTTCTCAGTGATTCTGCTCCATACCAGTACAGTGCTGCTCATACACACAGCCAGCTCAGTCAGTCGTTCTCAGTGTGTGCTCAGTGCTTGATAATCTCTTCCTCTCGCGCTGCACTGGCTACTCGGACTCAGCTGCGCACTTCTAACGCTTTGGGTTTAAACAGTATCTTTTATTATTTTTCGAACATGTCACAAACAACAACACACAGTTACAGATGACCAGGACAACAGGAAATCATGATACACAGCCCAATACATCTTAAGCAGGTGATGGATTTTTTACTCTCAGTAATTCCTTAGTATTTGATTGCGTGTAAACTCAATAAGCACTATTCAGTTTCACTTCCGGTTTCTCAAGGACAAATCCACATACGCTACAGCACATTTACTGAGTAGATGCTTTACCACAAGCATGACCCAATACCCTTAGTCAGGCATTGAGTGCAGGCATATATATTTGTATACCTGTCAGAGTGGATTTCTTCTACATAATTTTGCCAGAGGACAAACCCTTTGTTGCCATGGGTTCTTGTTTCAGTGCGCCAAGTGCGTGCTGCACACGGGACCTCGGTTTAACGTCTCACCCGAATGGACAGGCACTCAGTTTAATTTTTCCAGTCGACTTGAGAGAAAGGGCGACAGCGGGGTTCGAACCCAGCTCCTCATGGACACTGAACTGTCACCTGGGCGTCTTTAACCATTCTGCCAAATTCCTCCTTCCACCATTCAGTCCGGCAATGGAATAGACGGCGCTGTTTCTGCTGCTGCTATTTTGTGTCATGATCTCTAATACAGTGGTAAGCAGCGTTACTATTTTAAGGCAAGGTCTGACCAAGGTTGAAGTCTCCCAACGACGGACCAGGCGGAGGAGGAAGCCTTTCTTAACGGCTGAGAAGGCGGAAGAAGATGACCAAAGGGCAGTGGGAGCTCTTATTTTTGGCTGGAAGTCCTCCTACGAGACGGAACTCCGAAGAAAAAATCTGCACCTGCCGAGGCCGTCCTACGCGTGGCAGTATCTGCACCTGTGGAAGTGTGAGCGTCGGTAGGCGAGAGAGTGGGGAAGGGACTGCACAACCCCTCTTCACTAAAAGAAAGTCACCTGTGCTGGTCAGGCACGTTTGAAACAAGAAGCGTGAGCGAAAGAAGCAGGGCTCAACTTCTGGAGACGTTTTCCCTTGCAGCACCTGTGGGAAGTGCTGTGCATCCAGAATCGGTCTCTTCTCCCATATGAGGACACACACCGACAGATAAGCCTGCCTGCCTACTCACCTGTCGGTCCGACGGGAGAGACCAAGGTTTATGCGGAGGTCAGGCACCTGCTCATTTTATTTTTCTCTCAAAGCCCTCATGGATCTGACCGCACGCTTTGACACCTAGAAAACTAACCTGAAATTATCAGGCAATGTGCCACTACCAGTCACATGATGAACAGTCTGGCGTTCTTTGCACTGCTCACGACCTCTCCAGCTTCTGAGCGAGTGACAGATTTCTCAGAGTATATGCACCAGCACCATCACACACACACACACACACACACACACACACACACACACACAACACACGCACGCACGCACTAATAAAACACCCCCATGTCTACAGGGCCCTGATCGAACCGCACAGATACATGCAGGTGGCTTCATGCCCGTCATTTGATGTTCACCGCTTCCCGCTGAGTCAACGGGGCTCCAGCCTGCGGAGAACGGCGCTGGTAAAGGGGCGCTATCGGGGCGAGATGGGGGAGATATCGCCTCCCCTGCCGCTCTTCTCCGAACTCGGGGTGGGCAAGGGTTAATGAAATCATCAGTGCCGGGGGGGTGGAGTGGGGTTGGAGATGGGTGAAGCGCCCGTCGTGCGGGCAGATGGGGGGAGGGGTGGGGGTGGGTGGGGTGGATCCGATGCAATTCCTTGTGGTTACATAGCATGAAAGAGATCTGTTTTGTTTCTCTGATAGCCCGCACTGAAACTTCCCTCCCGTGTGAATTTTTTTTTTTCAGGAAATAGCCGGGTATACGCGCGGCAGCGATGCACAGCTAGCTAGCTCTACACAGAGTGCAGCGCCGCCGATCCGCAACTCACTCACTGCGCGTACTGCAGCCTTTATACAGCATGCAGTCTTTTTTTTTTTTTTTATTTTTTTTTTAATGATATCAGGTTGGATGATGTACTTGCCCACTGTCGTGGCTGTGCAAGAAGTGTGGTTTTTCACGGCTAACTAATTCATTTCTCTCTCTCTCTCTCTCTCTCTCTCTCTCTCTCTCTCTCTCTCTCTCTCTCTTTCTCCCCTATTTCTCTCTCTCCCCCGTCTATCTCTGATGTAAAAAAAGAAAAAAAAAAAAGAAAAGAAAAAAAAAAAGAAGCAAATTGTGCTTATTCTTTTACCCTCTTAAAATTTTGTTTCTCCCAGCTATTCCCCCCCCTACCCCCTCTCTCCATCCGTGTGTGTGTGCGTGCGCGCGCGTCTGTGTGTGTGTGTGTGTGTGTGGGTGTGAGTGTCTCAGTGTGTGGGTGTCTCTGTGTGTCGGCGTGTGTCCTTTCTGTTCAGTTGTGAGTCCTAAATTATTCTCGATGTACACCAACGAACCACCGTCACCTTATCGCTGAAAACATTATTTGACATATTTGTTGATGGTACTACTTTTGATGTAAGTACTGCAGGTGCTCAGAGGGTTCATCTCACTAAAACAAGAACATACCACCCTTCTTGTCAAATGGGCACATTTTAACTGCATGGTTGTTCATCCCTTACAGAAAAAAACGTTTAATATGATTACCAAGAGACGAAACCTTTCCCAAAACTTGTCAGTCCTCTTAAATTGCTATGGAACATGTGAAGTTATCAATCACAAAGTCTTGGGAATGATGATCGAAAACAATCTAACCTTGAAACGATTCGAAATTATGCCCGAATTATTCTTTCGAAATTGTGCTAATTAAAAAAAAAAGAAACCTCTAAAACATTACATGGAATGATTGTTTTTCAATCGTCTATATTATATCTGTTTTCGACTATGCCTCCACACTTCGGAATACAGCCAGTAATGATTTGTTTCAAACGTTCATATCATCATCAGCATCTATAAAGCCATCCTCTTTGACAGATTCTGATTTTAGACAGGTAGATATAATTCCTGTTAAGATATACAATAAAGGCTTTTTCATGTATAAAACACCCAAGTGGTAGTGCTCCACCTTATATATCGAATATTTTTTTTAATTACTTTTAATCATTATTGACATTCAGTTTTGATGCAGTTGCTCAGCTGTCCATTCCCAAGTCGCTGTCTCTCTCTCTCTCTCTCTCTGTTTCTCTTTCTGGTTCTTTTTTCTTCCCCTCTCGTTTATAGCATACATCGTGTGCTTGTGTTTACTTTGTTTGCAGTTTCGTAATATTTCGCTCACAGGGCTGGATGTAAAATAAAAAGTAATAATGCTTATTCCACTTCCCTCAGAATATAAGATACGTTTCGCTTCGTTTTTTTCCCCCCTTGCCTCCCCCTCTCCTTGTCACTCTCGCACATACACACGTGCATACACACTACACACACACACGTGTATGCGTGTGTGCATGTGAATAATTATGCGCACTGATGCATGCGTGTGTGCGTGTGCGCGCACGTGTGTGTGTGTGTGTGTGTGTGTGTGTGTGTGTGTGTGTGTGTGTGTGTGTGTGTGTGTGTGTGTGTGTGTGTGTGTGTGTGTTCCAACAATACTGGAATGTACCTGGTAGTCTGAAGTGACGTAAAGAGCACGACTGATTGACAGACAACGTGTCTTGCT
>NC_134894.1:21988263-22000763 GCF_041734735.1 Babylonia areolata | reverse complement strand
AAACATTTTCACAAATAATGTAAAAGTGTTCTTCAATGAATTCTCAAGATGCACACCAAAACATTGCTTAGCCCCACTGACATAATCCTTGGAAGCAATTATAAAACATGTGGAAAACAATATCCCAACATACTTCAATGTAAATGTTAACCACAACAATTGTAATGCCATTATAATTCTACCTTCTCTCACAACTAATATCTGCCTTTTCAAAACAAAACAAAAGAAAACAAAAACAAAACAAAACATATTACCTTCTCCCGTAACTTTCAGTTGAAGAGACCATGCTACGTTTTATAGATAGTTTAATTGAGACTGTAGTACAGTCACACATATAGTTTAATTGAGACTGTAGTACAGTCACAGACAATATAATGACATTGTCTGCTAGTATAAGAATAAACAATTGAAAAGATTCATATGAAACAAGCAGCACCATGTCTTCCATAACTGAGCATTCCCAAAGTTACTTCCTTTCTAAACAATGAAAATAGTATCAAGCTGCACATATTACCTTGTTTAATACCAGCTGCATAAATATTGCAATCTGTGAATAGAACGCCAACCTAACCCTACATTAAAAACGATCATACACGCTCATGACATATATGTAAAGCTCACTTTACACATCATAATTGAGTAAAATCGCCCGAAGCAATTTTCTGCTCTTTTCATAATCAAATGCCTTCTCAAAGTTAATAAAGGCTACATACAACTTAAAATTGAGAGAGAGAGAGAGAGGAGAGAGAGAGAGAGAGAGAGAGGAGGAAGAGAGAGAAAGAGTGTGTGTGTGAGAGAGAGAGAGAGAGTGAGAGAGAGCGAGAGAGAGAGAGAGAGAGAGAGAGAGATTAACATAGAAGAACGATGGAAGTGAGGAGGGGGGGGGGTGAGAGAAGAAGAGGTGGGGGACACTATTAATACATGAAAGATCCCATTCATTCTGTCGCCCATCGGATGATAAGACAACCCCCCACTGTCCCTTCCCCCATCCCCCACCGCCCCAGACTGCTTACGACCCCCCCCCCCCCCCCCGAACCCCTCTCCCCCCTCCCCCAGCTCCACCCCATCACCTGGTCGGTAGCGAAACGATTACCTGTGGAGCATCACCTGTCGAAACTCACACCTCTCTCTCTCTTTCTCTCTCTCTCTCTCTCTCTCTCTCTCCACACGCACACACATACACACACGCACACACACACACACACACACACACACACACACACACACACACACACACACACACACACACACACACAGGTAGTGGATGAGGGAAAGGGTTGTTCTTGATGAGGGTCAAGAACTGACATCGGCTCTGAAAGTGGAGGTGCCAACACATTCACTGGGGAAGGTGTGTGTAAGGGTGGGGGAGGGGAAAGGGTTAAAGGCAGGCGGTTTCTCTGTCATACATCGTTCTGGTACCACACAGCACAATATGGTTTGAACACGGAGAGGAGGAAGAAGGGAGGAGAAGAGGAGGAGGGAGACAGAGATAAATCAAATTGAGAAAGCGAAACAGGATAAAAGAAATAAAGAAAAGAAGGAAAGAAAGGATGAGGATATGGAGAAAGAAAGGAAGAAGGAGATAAAGAAGTCAAGAAAGAAAAGATACAAAGAAAAGAAAAGAAAAGCGAAGAAAAGAAAGAATGAAAGAGTTGAATACAATGACCCACTGGCAAAAAACGTTAAGACGTGTAGTCTTCATCGCGTTTCGCTGCAGTAGTAGATGATAAAGAAAGAAAGAAAGACAGGAAGAAAGAAAGAAAGAAATAGGATGAGTGCACGAGAAAGAGAATGTGGATTGTAATGTGTGTGCGGAGCAGGAGGACAGGGGTGAACGTTTAAAGGCCATGCAGGCGATGTGTGCTTCGATGAGCCGATGGAGAAATTGTAATGTATTGTGTTGTGTTGCATTGTATTGTATTGTATTGTATTACTTTTTGTCGCGACCGATTTCTCTGGGTAAAATTCAGGCTGTTCTCCCCAGGGAGAGCGTGTCGCCAAACCGCAGCACCACCTTTCCTCTTTTTTTCATTTCTTCTATCTGTAGGTGCACACACACACACACACACACACACACACACACACACACACACACACACACACATATATATATATATATACAGATAAAAAATGACTATCAAAGTAGATTTTTTTTTGTTTTTACTGTCAAAAGTAGATTTTTTTGGGGGGTGGGGGGTGGGGGTGGAGGGGGGGATTAAAATTCCCGGTGTGTACAATATGGGACTCGAACCCATGAGGCTCTCGCGCTTCCTAGTCGGGCGCATTATCACTTGGCCACCGCTCCACTCTCTACATCTCCACAGGCCGTGAGCATCTCTCTGCTGCATACATGACAGTCCACCCCAGCCTGAGAGGTGTCCTTGTTCTGACAGAAAAGAGGTTGCAGAAGGAGGGAGGAATGTGGCAGAATGGTGAAGACACTCATCTGCCGATACAGTGTCCGCGAGGGTCCCGGTTCGAATCCCTGTCTTGCCGGGCTTTTCTCCCAAGTTCTCTCAACTGGAAAATCAAACTGTCAAACTATTCGGATAGGACGCTAAACCGAGGTGCCGTGTGCAGTGCGCATTTGGTCCATTGAAAAACACAAACTATGGCCAAAAAATGTCCTCTGGTAAAATTATGCAGAAGTGACCCACTCTGATAGGTACACAATGTGGTTTTTTTGCGTGCACTCAAGGCCTGGCTAGCGGGCTGGGTTATGTTGCTAGTCAGGCATCTGCCTAGCAGATGTCGAAGTCGAAATATTTTAATTGTCAGACCACAGATCCATAACAATGGAGTTCGCAAGGACAAACAGAATTAATACAGGGAAATGAATATTAGGACAACCACTGAACTACATGGGCATCGATAACGATTCTAGAGCATTTGCTCGTAATGTAAACGCTTTGAATACAAACTTGCATATACTAACACTCAGTCTCTCACTCGCACAAGATAACAACATGGACATCTTAAATGCACTTGGATGTTTGTGAAATTTAGCAGGAATAAACTGAGAACGCAGGGAACAGTACTTAGGGCAGACCAAAAGGAAAATGCATTTCGGTTTCCGGAGTGTCATCACAAAAAGGACAATTCCTACTTTGCCCGTCATAGTTAAACTGCAAAAAGTGTGAGCGCAAGTTGGACATTCCAATTCTAAACCGCGAAAAAACACGGCGCATATTTATACATTTGACATTATTCATAGCAGATGTGGTGCAGCGTAGATGGACTTATCAGAAGGCAGTAACGTCTCCTTGAGAAACAAACTGGAACCAAACGTGCCACCTGGCCTGCAGGATGTCTTCCAAACAGGATGATCCGGCTAACACCCTATGTGTGTGTGTGTGTGTGTGTGTGTGTGTGTGTGTGCGTGTGTGTGTGTGTGTGTGTGTGTGTGTGTGTGTGTGTGTGTGTGTGTGTGTGTGTGTGTGTGTGCGTTAGAATATTTTTTGGAGATAATGATATTAATGAAATTTGGTAACTTGATCTGTTAAACATGATTTTTTTTTAATCATACCTTCCCTCAAATCAGAATTTCCTTGTGTTGCTCAGTTAATATTTTATTCAAATGGTTGCAAAAATGTCAGTACAACAAAGAGTTAATCTGACAATAAATGGTTTCAGTCAGTCAGTGTGTGTGTGTGTGTGTGTGTGTGTGTGTGTGTGTGTGTGTGTGTGTGTGTGTGTGAAACACGTTATTTTAATGATGTCATCGTCACAATTACAGATTGCCGCATTGTAAGTTTGTTTGCATGACACGCAATACAAAAACCGAAAGTTCATTGCCAGTGGCAAGCATTCGGAAATCTGGAGATACAGTGATACAGACATTGAAAACACGCTCCATCTGTTTTGTTCTGTCTAGGTTTTTTTTTTCTTCAGTGATAAGAATCATTGTTCAGAAGTGACCATGTTCTGTAAAGAAACGGATTGCTGTTGGACGTCCCTCTCTCTAACTGTGTCTCAGCTGCACCACGCCAAGCAACCTTTGGTGTTGCTACAGTCTTTGTCATGCAGGGGTAGACTTTTCCCATAATTTCCGCTTTGTCCGTTTTCACTTCCTTGAACGCAGTGTGTCGCCCCCTGTAGGACAAGGGAAACAACAACAACAACAACAACAACAACAACAACACACACACACACACACACACACACGCAAACACAGAGATTGGGCACAGTCTTTGTCTAACAGGAACATCCTTTTCAGCGAATTTGCGTTTTGTCCTTTTGAGTTCCTTCAACCACAGTGTTCTTCTTGAATCTATCAACGTGTGGAGTGTTATCTGCGCTTTCCGGAAATGCTATGACCATCTGTTTTGTTTTGTTTTGTTATTTTTTGTTTTTCAGAAGATCGTTATATGATAAGTAATATGAAATAAATTACATTTTCACAAGCCCCCCACGGATTTTCCTGACATAAACATGTCTTATCTTTTCTTGCTTTGTCTTGAATTGCCTTGCCTTGTATTGTATTGTTTTACTTTGTCTTGCCTTGCCTTGCCTTACCTTGCCTTGCCTTGTATTGTATTGTCTTGCCTTGCCTTGCCTTGCCTTGTATTGTCTTGTCTTGCCTTGCTTTGCCTTGCCTTACCTTGTATTTATTGCCTTTCCTTGTCTTGGCTAGGCTTGTCTTGGCTTGCCTTGTTTTGCCTTGTCTTGGCTTGCCTTGCCTTGTCTTGGCTTGTCTTGTCTTGTCTTGCATTGTATTGTATTGCCTCGCCTTGCCTTGCATTGTATTGCCTTTTGCCTTGCCTTGTCTTGTTTTGCCTTGTTTTGTCTTGTGTATTGTTTGTCGTGGCTTACATTGTCTAGTCTTGCATTGTCTTGCCTTGCCTTGTATTGTCTTGCCTTGCAATGTCTTGCCATGTCTTGCCTTGTCTTGTCGTGTCGTGTCGTGCCTTGCTTCTTGTCTTGCTTCGTTGCCTGTCTGTTTACTCTTCGTCGCTGGCAAACCGGTTGACTATGAATGTGACGTTCAAGAGGAGAGTCAGTCTCCGTTTCTTTGTCTTTGTGGAAACTGATGGTTATCTTCAGGATCCTGGCCCTGGTTATAGCAAGCTCTTTGAGTCTGAAACTTTCCTCTGCTCCTCCTCTCCCCCCAAGAAAAGACAACTTCGTCCATTTTCCCACCAGAAGGACTTTGAGCATGAAGACTTCCCGCGGAGACAAATTGCCTTTTTCACGGGGCTGGCAGGGCTGGTCCTTGGCTGACCTTGCCCTGGGTCAAGCTTCACGTGCAAACGTGTGTCGCGGCCCCCTGCGGCCCAGGGGAAACAACTCTGTGTGATCCGGACAGCTCTAGCCCCCACTTCAAACGGGCCAGGAGCGGGGAGGCAATTTGCCGGTGTGATATATCTCACGCTTACTTCCCCTCTGTCTATCAGACCCGCTCGCTCCGCCGCTCAGTCAGCGAGGTCGTCAAACCTCAGGGGGTACCGGCTGCCCTGGCTGTGGGGCTGGGAAGGTTGAAGGGGGTGCGGGGGTGGGTAGGTGGGGGGGTTGTGGGGTGGAGGGGGCAAAGGGGGCGGGAAGGGGTTGAGGGACCTACTGGGTATGTCACTACTTACCACCCCTGACCTGATTTCACACATTTCTTTTTTTTTTTTTTTCTTTACAACCATTACCATAACCATCATCACCACCACCACTGATCCTTCTTCCAGAAATCTTTTTTTCCTGCTGAGGTCCTATTCTTCTTCTTCTTCCTCTTCTTCCACTTCTGAACCACCACCTACTACTACTACTAAAACTACTATTACCACGACTACTACTACAACTACTACTACAACTACTATTACCACGACTACTACTACAACTACTATTGTTGTTGTTGTTGTTGTTGCTGCTGCTGCTGCTGCTGCTATTATACTTCTTCTCTATATATCCTTCTAATTCTCTTCTTTTTGTGCTGTTGGTGCTAATTCTTCTTCTTCTTCTTCCACCACCGCCTCCTCCTCTTCTTCTTCTCCTCCACTTACAACTACTACTGCTGCTACTACTACTACTGCTGCTGCTGCTGCTTCTGCTATCATACTTCTTTTCCGCATCTTCTTTTAATTCTCTTCTTCTTGTGCTGTTGCTGCTAATGATTCTTCTTCTTCTGCTTCTTCCACCACCTCCTCCTCCTCCTCCTTGTCCTGCTCCTCTTCTTCTTCTCTTCTTCCTCCTCCTCCTACTATAATTACTACTATTGCTATTCTTCTTCTTCCATAAATCTACTTCTTATTCTTTTCTTCTTGTGCTGTTGCTGCTGCTAATTCATCACCATCATCATCTTCTTCTTCTTCTTCTTCTTCTCATTAGCGGATCTGTGGCCGGGAGACACCGCCCAAGCAGGCAGTGAGTGTCCCATCGAGATTTCCATCATATCACGGAGTGTCGGAACAGTTATCACTTCTCAGTCCCTCCACTTGAGCTGGGGCGAGGGGTGGGGAGGGGCCGTGTGCTAGGCTTTTGTATGAAACGATATGCCGAGATCATACGATAATCAAAAGAAAAGAAAAAAAACAAACAAAAACTAACAATAACATGACAGTTGCCTCTTATAACTCCTGCAGCAACAGCACCAAAAGCAACAGATATACCAACAATAACAACAGCAACAACAACACCAGCAGCAGCAATAGCAACAACAAGAACAGGGGCATCAGCGGCAAGAAGAAGAACAACAACACCAGGTGGCTATGAGGATCCCTTGCACGAAGGACCACAAACCATGATGCAACTTCCATGAGCTTTTGGGCAGGATATAACATCTTTCGTTCCCTCAGTGCCTCTGTCTGCCTGTTTGTCTGTCTGTCTCTCTACCTATCTCTCTCTCTCTCCCTCGGAAAGCTGGAACAGCTGGTTGACCTGAATGAAGAGGACCTCAAATGCTTCAACAGTGATGAGTTTTGTATAGGTTCCAGAAGGAGGTACAAGGTCTTTTCCAATAGCTGGTGCGATTGTTGATATTCTCAACCAGTCCTCTTATGAAAGAAACTGGAACCCCCCCCCCCCCCTCTCTCTCTCTCTGTGCCTCTTTGTCTGTCCCTGCCTGTCTCTCCGTCTCCCTCTCTGTCTCTTACTGTATCTGTGTCTGTGTCTCTGCGTCTTTGTGTCTGTCTCTGTCTGTTTGTCTATAAATGTCTCTCTTTGTGTCTGTGTCTGTTTCTGTCTCTGTTTTCTCTCTGTCTTTCTTTCTGTCTCTCTCAGTCTCTGTCTCTCTGTGACCTCTATGGGGATGTTTTCAAACAATGTGTCACACTGGTTTCACTTTCGGTCTTCCAGTTACACGTAACGTTTATTGATGTAATTTTGTTTGTCGAATTCAGTTGTTGGACTTGGTGTGCCGATGGTGTAGTGTGTTTACACTACACGTTCGTGAGAGGCTATGAACAAAATGTTCACATTAGCATCCGCATTCGCAGTATCTATCTGTCTCTATGTCTGTCTGTCTTTCTCTGTCTCGGTCTCCATCTCTCTCTGTTTCTCTCTCTCTCTAATTGTGAGCGCGCGCGCGCGCACACACACACACACACACACACACAGAGGCAAGCATAGGTCTATTTATTTATCTATCTATCTATCTATCTATATATATGCATCTATATACATATGTATATATATTGTATTGTATTATATTGTATTCTATTGTATTTCTCTTTTTGTCACAGCAGATTTCTCTGTGTGAAATTCGGGCTGCTCTCCCCAGGGAGAGCGCGTCGCTACACAACAGCGCCACCCTTTTAATTTTTTATTTTTATATACATCCACTCAGGAACACAGAGACATACATGATTATGTACTCAACCAAGCACGCTCGAACACACACATATATACAACACACACACACACACACACACACACACACACACACACACACACACACACACAACACGCTCGCACTGCACACACTCAAACACATATATACACACACATACACACACAACGCGCACGCACACACATACAAACACCCATCGACCCCCCCCCCCCCCTCCCCCACCCCCTCGCCCCCACATCCTTGACGGTAACGATAACACAACAGGAAAAAAAACCCAAAGGGCTGGAGCGATGCGTAGAGACAAACAGAGCAAACCTCTCTCACCCGGAAGTGTCATTTTAGAAAACACACACACACACACACACACACACACACACACACACACACACACACACACACATCCACCCACCCACCCACCCACACAAACAAACAAAAAACCAACCAAACAAACAAAACAAAAAAACACAAAAAAAACCCCAACCAAACAACCAACAATAACAACAAATATCACACGACAAAACCAAGCAAAAAAGAACCGGAATATGACATCACCGGAACACAAGCGGATGGCATATCACCGGAATATGTGAGACCCGGAGTTGAGATCACAGAATGACAAACAATACCAATGTGTCTGATTCAGTAGTGTATGGGATGGGGGTGGGGTGGGGGTGGGGTTTGGGGGGTGGGACTGACAGAGGTTCTTTTTCGTGCCAGAATTGATAGCCAGACATGCCGGGTGAAGTCTGTGCATTGACCTTTATAGATGGGGTATTATTAAGGACGAAAGGTACCAGACCAGGCATAACTGTGGGTTGCGAGGAATGCAGTAAAATGCAAGCCAAGGAAAGACACGCCACAGGACTTTTGTGTGTGTGTGTGTGTGTGTGTGTGTGTGTGTGTGTGTGTGTGTGTGTGTGTGTGTGTGTGTGTGTGTGTGTGTGTGTGTGTGTGTGTGATAGTACCGACCAGCCAGTACACAAAGAATGCCTTGAGGTTAGACAGAAACAAGAAGACTAACCAACATTGGCATGTGCTGGAGTTCGCGTTCAGTATTTATTCATTAGTTTATTGATTCATTGATTCATTCATGAATTCATTTATTCATTCATTCGCCAGTCACAAAAAAGGCCTCGAGAATAGATATAAACAAGAGCTGGGACTGATCAAGTGTGGCATATACCAAATGTTGCAGTATGATAAATGAATGAATGAATGAATGAATAAATAAATAAATAAATAAATGAATAAATAAATAAATAAATAATTTCATTTATTCGGCCAGTCACAAAAAGGACTCTGAGGCAGCAATGTCTACTTATCTATTTGTTTATACATCTATCATTTTGCATTTATTTACTTATTCATATCAGCAGGTTGTGAAACAAGGAAGGAAAGAAGTTTATTTGATGCGCTTCCTGAGAGAATTAAAATACACGCATGCAACTTTTGCTTACGCCACACAAACAAAAAGAATAATGTCATAACATTTTCGAAAACAATGTCCCACTCTAGGAAACAAGGAAATATATGAACAAGTCACTCTTTCCATAGTAACAAACATCCTTTTTCATATCAATAGGTAACATTTTTTTCGAAAACGAATACGTGAAAATATATCCGATGTAGGTTTTAACGAATATAATACATATATCAACAACAGTAGGCTTTTCATGTCTTTAAAACTTGTACTCTAAAAAAAAAAAAAGCAGCAAATTTTCGCTGTGAAAACAGCTTCTTCAGGCAAGAGCCTACTGTTGATATTTTTTTAATATTTTACCGGTCTTGGTATTTACCCCAGTACTTTCTGCAAGGAGCGGAGCCCAGGACACAAAGAGAGTGTGAACGATCTGTACACATATACATATATACATACATTCATATATACATATATATATATATATATATATATATATATATATATATATACGTGTGTGTGTGTGTGTGTGTGTGTGTGTGTGTGTGTGTGTGTGTGTGTGTGTGTGTGTGTGTGTGTAAGCACAAACTCTGCCTATATGTATACATACTGTGCAGTTTTGCACGGACAACAGACCTAGTTTGACAGTGCTACTTTTACGGAAAGAATTTTTTTTTTTTTTTTTTTTTTTTTTTTGCAACAATGATGCCAACTGAGCCGCGAACCTGACTGAAGCGAAATATGGGTTGGAAGAGCGTGTGGGAGTGCACGTTACCTCCAACTCCCGCCTCCCCCTCCCCCCACGCGCGAACATCCTTTCCTCGTACCCCCCCCCCCCCCCCCTCTCTCTCACTGTCTTCTCATTTTGTTTTGTTTGATTGATGTGGGTGTTGGGGGAAATTCACATATCCTCCCTTCCCAAGCCCCTCTTCCTGTCTCTCTTTGATTTAAAAAAAAATTCATTTAGGTTTTTGGGTTTCGTCGCATTTTTATTTTGTGAAAGAGTTCTTTCACATCGCTAGTTTAACCTCGGACTTGTGTGTGTGTGTGTGTGTGTGTGTGTGTGTGTGTGTGTGTGTGTGTGTGTGTGTGTGTGTGTGTGTGTGTGTGTGTGTGTGTGTGTTTCTGTTGTTGTTGTTGCTTTTTTGACACTGTTTAACATATGAACTTAAACAATTCCCTTTATTGAAAGTGTTGTTTTTAAAAGTGTGCGTTTATAACCGACGTATTTGCTCGTGGTTTTAGCGAACACTAGTAACACACATACCTTTGATTCTGTGCCCATTCACAAACTGCTCGCATCGAAACAGGTAGTCGTAATTATAATAATGTACGTACACCCACCCCCATGGAAATAATTCTCGTACACATAACAATACTTTATTTACATCTACTTGCACCAATCATTTGTTTACCTGCACCAATCGCTTATTTAATGTATGTTTATCCGAAACAATATACGCGATGTGCATGTCCATAACACAATTTACATGTGGCTGTACAGCTTTGCCGACACCTGTCTGGGGTCTGTGTACCTGCCCATTCATTATTTATCTCCAATCAGCGTGTTATACAGACGGCGCTCTACAGACCGACATTGTGCACAGAAAAGCCAGTGTCCACTTTTAGTAACGCCCCCTGTCTCTCTCTCTCTGTCTCTACCTGACTGGCCGGTACCGCTGTAAGGGGAAGTCACCCTCGTTTTCTTTTGCGGCCCCTGAATGACTAGTCGGTGTGAAAGCGCTCTGGTTTGTCTGTGGACAAGATTAATTTTAAGCGCTGTGTAAATACCTTTATTGTTATTATTATCATTATAATTGTTGTTGTTGTTGTTCCTGTTATTCTTTTTTTTTTCTTGTTGTTGTTATCATCATCATCATCATCATCATCATCACCATCCTCCTCCTCCTCCTCATTATATTATTATTATTATTATTATTATTATTATTATTATTATTATTATCTGAATGATTGGTGTGAAAGCTTTCTGATGTCTCTCTGGACAATATCAAACGCTATGCAAATACCTTAAATGACTACTACAACTTTTACAACAACAACAACTACTACAACTTACCTACGTCAGCACGGTGATATCTTCTTGTAGTCGACTACTTCCCCGTGAAGTGAAGAAGGAACAATCTTAGACGACTTTCCTGAAATTTCGTCATTGTTACCTACCTGTGTTGTGTTTCAGTTACTTGCCCTCAACTAGTAGTCTTTCATTTCTTATATTTCAGTGCATGTGCTTGTTTGTTTTAGTTTTTGCATTATTTATTTCATGATTTCTCAAGTTTTTTTCTTTTCCTGTTTTGCATAAATCTAGGACGGGCTCTCAATGCCTGACCAGCGTTTTTATTTATTTATTTGTTTTTAAAGTAGATGTGAGGTGGCGTATATGAAACTGGAACTGCTGGGCAGCTGGGCTTTCAGTTGATGCAAAGCACACGCCAGATTTTTAGTGAAGATTACGCGTGACCATAGACACTAATTTACTAGTTTCTATGGTGTCTGACGAAAGCTGAAAAACATCAGTCTTTTAACCACTTCTGTTGTTTCCTGGGCAGTGTTGTACTGTGTTCTGTCGCACGCTCGCCATATATCAGAGACTGACATAAGCTTACAGGTGGGCCAACAGCGAAAAGAGAGCTGCATAACAAATGGTTTTTCCACTTCAATGTTAATTAGTTTACAGCTTAGGCTTCTGTGAAGGACCATGACTCTCAATCTAGAAGGCAAAATTGCACTGGCTCTTAGTGTTGCAGCATTGGGGTGTCGTGGGGTGGGGGTGGGGGGTAGCTGGCTTTTGCGACCCATCCCAACATCGACTATCCTAAAACCCTCTTGGCCGGGCGAGTGGGAATGTAACTTGGGCAAGGTACTCTCCACTATAATTAATTTATAGCTTGCCTTCTACTTACATTTCCCTGCACTACATTTTAATGTACGCACCTTTTGATATTTATTTATTCATTTTATTCCCTCAAGGCCTGACTAAACGCGTTGGGTTACGCTGCTGGTCAGACTTCTGCTTAGCAGATGTGCTGTAGGGTTTGACATGGATGTGCCATAACGCAGTGACGCCTCGCTTCATTGAGAAACTGGACTAAACTGAACTCATAGTCAGGATCGGCAGTTATTGCCTCCTCCGGCTGCTGTCCTTATGGTCTTAGTTACACATGACTGACTATCATCACTGCATACAAGCCGGGCAAAACTGGTTGCGAAGTATCAATGGAGTTCCAGTGCATTGCGTTAGTATTAGTTCTCCGAGGTGATGTCACAGTAGGCATACCTGCATCATCAGGAGTG
>NC_134894.1:21980763-21983263 GCF_041734735.1 Babylonia areolata | reverse complement strand
GAGGCCAAAATAGGAACAACAGGGCGGGAATGGCTGGAAGGCAAAAATCAATATTCAGACTCGCAATAGACCCTTGAAGATGGCAACACGAACAAAAGAAATGCAAGTCGGAACTGGGTGCACGTGCACCCCTGTAGGTTAACCGGTGAGTTCCTGGGTCACAATGCACTCAAACAGCGTGTGTCACAGACAGGAGGTAACGATTGTGACACAACGGAAAGGCAGGTTGTTTCTGTTAACTGCAGTAGAAGTCCGAATGTTTCAAGTCGTTATCACATAAGACCATTCCTGTATACTGTTTATTGGATTATACATCTTCTTCTTCACTTCTTCTGCGTTCGTGGGCTGCAACACCCACGTTCACTCGTATCAACACAAGTGGGCTTTTACGTGTATGACTAATTTACCCCGCCTTGTAGGCAGCCATACTCTGCTTTCGGGGGGTGAATTATACATGTTCAGAAGGCGCCGCAGCACCATTGGTTACGCGTTGGACTTCTGCTCCAGTGTTTACCGGTGATCAGGGTTCGAAGCCCCGTTTAAGTATTATTTATTTATTTATTCATTCATTTATTTATTTGTTTATTTGTCTTGAATGTTGAAATGGCACATTGCTCTGAGTTTCCAGATTCCACCAAGGTGTGAATTGGTACCTCGCTTTGGCTGGAGAAAAAAAATTATTTTATTTTTATTTTTATCTTTATTTATTTATTTATTTTTAATTTGAAAAAAGTTATTTTTTAGTTTATTTATGTTATTTTACTTTATGTATTTTATTATTATTTATTATTTATTTTTTTTATTTGTTTATTTATTTATTTATTTTTTCTCAAAGCCTGACTAAGCGCTTTGGGTTACGCTGCTGGTCAGGCATCTGCTTGGCAGATGTGGTGTAGCGTATATGGATTTGACCGAACGCAGTGACGCCTCCTTGAGCTACTGATACTGATACTGATACTGGTTGGAGAAGGTTGAAACGACATAAGGACAGAACTGAGATCCGCCTTCCAATGTTGAGAGCTAGAAATAATGGATATGATTTCACCGCTCTGATGGCCGAAAAATGACAAGAGACCTTTAAACGTATATTCGCGCCCTGTGGGTTGGGCACTGATAAAATAAACCCACTGCCCTGCCAGGCGACTAAGGCAGGAACACCTCGCCCGGAGGATAAAAGGGTTTGCGTAGGGCTAACTACCCTACCTGTAAAAAAGACCAGTTACAGAAGCATCGACGACAAAGAACTAAAACATTCACCTGGGCAAGGACAGCCCAGAACAGAGTGCAATGGCGAGTGGTCGTCGATGGCCTATGGTCCACCGGGAGCGATGGGCATAAATGGAAATGGAAACGTATATTCCACAACATTGCCCGAAAAAAAAAAGAAAAAAACAAAAGAAGAAAAAAAAGAGGGAAACCCCAAATAAAGAATCAAAAACACCCCCACCAATATTGGGCTTGATTTTGTATTCATACTCAGGAACCGCTACATTCTACACAACAGTTCATGCTTGGACATGACGATGTTTAAGCATTTGGTTTGTTTGCTGCTCCCTTTAATTAACTTTTGAATCCTCTTTGGTGTCTTTATGATTGTTTAGAACACACTGCCACCGCACTCCTCACCATAGCCGTCAACGTTTGTTCCATGGCAAAGTTAGATTTTTTAAATGTTTATTTTTCCCTTTAAATTACTTTTAATTGTTGATCTCTTATCTTGTCGCTGTCGTGTTCTTGAAAGTCATCGCCCTGGGTGAAAATGAAAGGCAAAGTTGAAAAAATAATGTGTTGATGTCTTTATTAGATTGTTGCTCTTTGAACAAACAGTAAAACGGTCAGATGTCTGATATCAGATATCTGATGTCTGATCGCTAATGTGTGTGTGTGTGTGTGTGTGTGTGTGTGTGTGTGTGTGTGTGTGTGTGTGTTTGTGTGAAATGAAATGAAATTAATCGCTTTCTCTCAAGCTTTACATCCACATTGCCGCCTCTCTCTCTCTCTCTCTAGTACACACACACACACACACACACACACACACACACTCACGCACACACACACACACACAGACACACACACACACACACTCACTCACGCACGCACACACACACACAGACACACACACACACACACACACACACACACACACACACACACACAAAGTCTAAAAGATTCAAACATGACTTTTATTTTTTTCGATAACCAGTTTGCCATCAGTAAAAAGTAGACAATGATGGTTGAAGTCCCATACAACAGAACATCAAATGTAAGGCAGCAGCGGTAGGAAGAGAGATAGAGAGATAGATAGGTAGATAGAGAGAGAGCGAGAGAGAAGAAGAAGAAGGAGAAGAAGAAGAAGAAAAGACAGGAGTAGTGGAGAACAGTGGGCAGGCCTCTCTGCTTTTCGAAGGTACCACCCCCACTTGCCACCACAGTAAAAAAAAGAAAAAAAAAAGTACACTCAGGCCTTCATATGACCCAAGAAAACAAAGGTATTCACAGT
>NC_134894.1:21970763-21975763 GCF_041734735.1 Babylonia areolata | reverse complement strand
CTAGGGGGGGGGGGGGGGGGGAAGCAGATGCTCGTCCACCTGAATTCTCGTCCCAGACCTCAACGCTGCAAGTCTGGCTTTGAGTCTGACTGGCGGTAAAGAGGAGAGAAAAACAAACAAACAAAAAACAACAACAAAAAAACACAACAAAAAACAACAAAAATCCACTCGCCACTTTTCTCTCACTCCTTGTCTGTCACAGCTTTCGCTATCTTTGTGAAGAATTGTCGATGTGATGATCCACTGACTCCTAACATTGGACAGAACTCTTGGGCAGAGACCATGATTCCATGACTACCAGGGGGAAGGATCAGTTTCAATTTCAGTTTCAAGGGGGTGACAAAGCGTGCAGTCTCATCCATATACCCATGCCCAACACCACATCGCGAAAGGAACAGGAAAGCGTCCTTGTGGTAAAGGCTGTAAGATCACACACATCGGAGGGGACCTTTGAATGGACAGCAAACTGCGAAAGTATATCGTGTGCGATCTTTTAGTGTCAGTTTTTTTTTTGACAGAGCGTTTTTGTTTATCGACACACACACAAAATTATTTCCCCATTCTTTCTCGTTCAGTATGTCCACCCTCCTTTCACTTCCCTACATCTCCCTCGAGGACATACAAACACGTTTGTTGTTGTGCGTCATCAGCTGCACGTGCGTGTCACGTGCCCCACGACCCGGATGATGTTGTCAGTGAATCGACACCCAAAGCGGAACAGTGTTACACGTGTCGGGGACTGAAGCACGAAGAGCAACGTAACCAGAGCGGCTGTCGTTAGCGGTACAGCGCTGTTGTTCATTTCTCCACATGTAAGGCCCCTTTCTCGCTCGGTGTTCGTCCGGATGGGAGTTACTAGTGCCTGTCATTACTGAATGTGTCATTACTGGGTGTGTCAGTTTCAGTTTAGAAGAAGTGTCAAAGCGCGCGGACTGGTCCATATACTGTAAAAAAACAACAACAACAACACACACACACCAAAAAACAAAAAAAACAAACCAACAACCAATCAACAGAACGGGTGTCTGACCTCGCATTAACCCCTGTGGGCCTCACACTTCCTACCCGCCTCTTCTTATCGGACTGTAGTCATGATACTACACTGTGTGACCAGTGTCCGGGTGTCACCAGACGCGTCGTAAGCAAGATGGAAGATAAAAGTCACAAGGTCCACAATACATGTTCACAGTCTTCAGCACTTGCAGGTCACTGTGCAGGACACAGAGCTCCTCCTTCCTAACCAAGGCGGCAGGATTCTGTATACAGTCAGGCGGTGTTACCAGGAACAATCCGGATGATAAAAGTCCGAAGATCCGATCCACAACACGTGCACCCAGTCTTCAGCGCTTCCAAGACTACTACAAATCAGGGCATTATACAGAGCTCCTGTTCAAGCATGGCTGTCAAATTGCAGTGCAGTCAGGGCTTTACCATGAGGCACTGTCAACAAGCTGGATAAAAAAAATAATAATAATAAAGTCAGCAGGACACGACCCATGCACCCAGTCTTTAATACTGCCAGGTCACCCCCCCCTCCTCCCCCCCCCCACACACACAAATTTCTTTGTCATGGAGGCAGGGGGTTGCAAGATCTATGGCAGCTGCAGGTCCAAGCCCAAGTCCAAGCCAAAGCCTGAGCCCAAGTCGTCGTCTCGTCGTTTCGTTACCAGGCGCAGATGCTCTGGGTGTGGAGGTGGGGCTGGCCCGGGTAGTTCCCTTGCTGCAGCTGGTTGACAGGCGCCATGGGGTGGCTCCCCACACCATTGTAGGCCGCTGCCTGGGCCGCCGTGTAGTTGGAGAAGGGGTTGACGTTGTAGGGGGCGGAGGTGTAGGGGGAGGGGGGCATGGACTGCCCCAGGCAGGGCCGGCCGTCCTTGACCAGCACGGGCACGGCCACCCTGCGGGGAGGCATGGCGCTCAGCTCCAGGTTCTTGTCCTGCCGCTGCCGCTTGCACTTGTAGCGGCGGTTCTGGAACCAGATCTTCACCTGCACGTGCAAAACACCACAACATCACATCGCTGCTGCTGGCACCAGCTGTTTTATCATTATTACTTTTCATGTGTTTATCTATTGTACTTTTCTCGAAAATGACTCCGTCCGCACGCTTTGAAAACACATCACTGAAACAGAAACTGAAACATCACGGGGTCAATACTTCCCCGAAGGCGGAAAGACTAGGCAACAAGATGCAACAAAAATAAACAAACAAACAAACAGATAAATGAAAAACATAAATGAATAAATAAATAAATGGATGATGGTAATTCCCCAAGGTTCCTAGCAATCTAAGGGATAAAGAAAAGATGACAATGTGTAAGTAAGATCATATTTTTGTCCTGTTTATCATTACCATTAACTGTGGTGATTGTAACTTGTTCTAAATAAAACAAAGAATACTGTTCTGTCTTTTCTTTTCTTTTTTCAAACATGTATTTTAAATTCAGACAAACATTTACAGTTACACACACAATTCGTACATTGTGACGTTACAACATTACACTGCTCTGAATATTTTTCATTCATCAAACGTTTACAAGTACGAATATAATTTGTACAATGTGAAGTTACAACATTACACTGTTCTGAATATTTTTCATTCAGAAAAACGTTTACAGTTACAAATTATACAATTTGTACGTTGAAAAGCCGCCACTACACACTGCTCAGAGTATTAATCACTGCGCATCAATATCTTACAGACAGGAAAATAAATATCCAGTCATATATAATAATATGTTGTTGTCAAAAAAGAAGAAAAAAAAGACAATGACAAGATGGACCACAGGGGTCTCCCATGGACCTACCTGTGTCGGGGTCAGCTTCAGCATGGAGGCCATCTGTTCCCGCTCGGGGGCCGACAGGTAGCGCTGCTGCTTGAAGCGTCGCTCCAGCTCGTAGACCTGGGCCTGGGAGAACAACACTCGAGGCTTCCGCTTCTGCCTCTGCTTCAGCAGCTGTCCGCCCTCCCCGCCCGCTGCAACACACACACACACACACACACGATTGGTTTGAATACATTTTGATCGTTCAACAGTACACATGATTTAAAATACAAACAAAGGTGACAGCTAGCTTATGGCTCACATTGTGCTCACTCACAAGACTCTAGTTTCAAGTCAGGAGGAAGGTGGCGGAATAATTAGTAAGACATTTATCCACCCAACAAAGGCCAAATGGCATCAACAAGCTTAAAGCTTATACTGTGCCCCCCCCCCCCCCCCCCGCCCCCCCATGTTTATTTGGCTAACTATCATCATTAATGTACGCGTGCATGTCTGTCATATTGTAAAAAATTAATAGAATTGTTTTAAAAAAAAAAAAAAAAAACAAATTCAAGACTGCATTCACTTGTGGCCCCTGTTGGGGCAGGGAAGATTTCAGAAAACAACATAATCAAAAACGCAACTAGATTTATCATCAAGGATTTCTCTTTTCAATATTTTGAACAACAAATGCCGTTTTTCACCTCGTTTCAATGTAAACAAGTGTAAACCAGTGTTCATGAAAGAAACTCATCGGACTGCGTTTATGTCATGAGGAAATCGGTTGCAGGAAGACCAGTTTCGGTTATGATGTGATTTTATAATTATTTCAGTTCTTGCCGCACTTTGTTTAAAAGGTCCTTGACCTAAATGTCCCTCTTGAAGGTTTGAAGAACAACGCTACCGTTTTGTTTAAGTAAGTTCAAGTTAGATTTGTCCGAATTCAGGGGTATTTTGGTTGCTTTTTTTTTTCTTTCGTTTTGTCAGCAGATCAGTCAGAGTTTCCCCACAACCCACCCCTCACCCAAAATGAAAGACTGACACCATTTTACTATTTCTTTTACTATTCCAATATCGGGTTATTTCATTTTTTTTAAAGTGTTGGTGACATCTGTAGATGGACACTAAAGAACATTGTTGATCTATTAATGGCTACAGACATGTACGCACTAAATAATTACATTTGCAATGTTTAATTAGTATGATTATCTTTCGGAAGCCGTCATTATGAATAAAGTTTTAATCCTGTTTTAGCACAGTATAAGATCTCAGCTTGCTGCTGCTATGTAGTAGTAGTAATAGTAGTAGTAATAGCAGCAGCAGCAGCAGCAGCAGTAGCAGCAGTAGGAAGAGGTGGAGAGGCAGCAGCAGCAGCAGGAAGAGAAGCAGGAGGAGAATGAGGAAGTGGAGGAGGAGAAGGAAGGAGGAGGAGGAGGAGGAGAAGAAGACGGTTCAGGATGTTTGTCATCATTCTGTATTTGGACATCTCTTCGGTCTATATTACTGTTGTTCAACACACACACACACACACACACACACACACACACACACACACACGCACGCTCGCACGCACGCACACACACACACACACACACACACACACACACACACACATTAAAGAAGGAGGAGGAGGAGAAGAAAAAGACGCTGATGATGATGATGATGATGAAGAGGAGGAGGACGAGGACGAGGATACTGACCACTGTTGTTGGAGGCTGAACTGGTGGTGGAGGTGTCGGAACTACAGGACGGCGTCTTGCTCTTCTCTCCACCAGGGGCCACTCGTGTCGCCCCGGCTTCCGTTTTGATGAGGGTGGGGAGGGTGGGAGTGGACTGCGCCGTTTTCTGGTGGTGATGGTGCTGCTGCTGCTGCTGTTGTGAGGGAATGGAGGTCGGGGGAGGGTGGGAGGGGGCCGAGTGGGGGTGGTGGGGCCCCGCTTGCTGCTGGTGGGGATCAGAGAGATGGGGGAGGCAGGCGGGTTTGGAATCTGCACAGAATAAATACACACAGAGGTCTGGATCACGTCATTGCCGAGTGTCGAGAAAATTAAGCTACTACTTTGCTTGTGCTGAGTACAACACAGGCGGAAATGTTGACATAAGGAAATAAGGCTTTTTGGTGTAAATCAGAAACACGAAAATGATTACAAAATTGACGATCCTATAACAATTACGACCATACATGCAGTTATTTTCTCACTTCATCCTCGAGATGACATGATTTGTTATAAACAGCA
>NC_134894.1:21948263-21965763 GCF_041734735.1 Babylonia areolata | reverse complement strand
ACTGTATTCCGAATTCGCGACAACCGGAGTACTCTTATGCCCTGAAGTTCACCTGAACGTGAATCCTACTCCGTCCAATTCTAAAAGTTCCCTCTAATTACTGAATCCTTCCCAACGTGGTCCTGAACTTCTGACAGTATTTACTCCTGTCCATTCCCACTTTAAGCGTGTCAGTGTCGGGGGGGTCTTGCTGTTGCTCGTGCTTTATTCAATAGCCCCAGTCCTCAGTCACCCTATTTCACCATACGCACACTGCTATTGTTATCGGTGCCACTGCTCAAACCCTCAGAAATCAGCTGTAATTAATCTGAGCAGTTAGTCGTCCCCACCTCCCCCGTCCCTATCACTTTCGTCACAACTTACTTTGGTCGTTGACCAAGAATTGTGACAAATCCTCATCCTGTCCAGTCAAGAGGAAAAGATTTAAAGTTTCTGCAGTTGAAGAAACCTGTTCCTGTTTTATCCCTGAGAGGTAACAGACACTGCAGTGATAAAGAACCTTTAGGCCCGTCGCACACTGAGCGACAAATGTCATCTTTCAGCGCTGCTCGTGGAGGAAGATGTAGACATGGAAAGTGTACCAGCAGCGAAGTGCCCCGCCACTGTGTCTCCATCCCCTGGGTCAACAGGTACTAGATCACTGCTGTTTGTCCAATCCACACACTGGACAAAGCGGTGACAGACAGTAGGGAGGCGTTGGGGAAGAGGGGGAGGGGGTGTGGGGGGCGGGGTCTCTGGTCATCTGGTCAAAGCCACATGGCGACACGCGGACCATAGTCAACACAGTGACGTCAGTGGTCAACCACTCACGGACTGACCGGTGCCAGTGGTGTGTGGACACTGCGGATGTACCACCCGTACCCCCAGCTGGTGCTTTCCCACAGACGGACAGGCGGATTTAACGCTGTTTTATTCTGCTCTTGAGAATATCGCCCGCCCCGTTATACTCTAGACCACAGAGACAACATATCAGCGTAAATGGTGGTTTTGAAGCTTTTAGTCCAGGAAAAACAGAACAGGAACTGATATATTTGCGTATGTGATTTGGGTTACAGAAGTAAGCCTACAATATTCGCGAAAGGAATAATCCGAATACAAACAAGTGTATTTTAAGCCATCCCTTAGATACCAGATGGTTGTCTTTTACCAATACAGAAAGGTTTGTGAATATCCCATCAATGTTTTTGTGTCTCAGCAAAATTAGCCATCAACATAATAAGTTAGAAAAAAAAACCCAAATACAAAACAACAACAAAAAAACAAAAGAAACAAACAAACAAAAAACACAACAACCAACGCCGGTGTGACTACTGTACAGTAGGTGTTTACTGAAGTCACCCCAACATAATAACAGTTTCCGCCCTGGCTGCAGTTCAGGGGCTGTCAGCCTGTCGGCTCCAGACCAGACAGTTTATTGAAGTCACCCTAACATGACATGTTTCTGCCTGGCTGCACCTCAGTGGATGAGGCAGCGCCCAGTCCGACCCTTACCAGGCCCTGCGCACGCTCGGCTGAGAGGGTCTGGCCATTTTGGCATGATTAGTGTAAACAGATAAAACACTCCTTTGGCATGATTAGTGTAAAAAGATAAAACACTTGAAGACGGGAGCCCTCTGCGCACGCCACGAAAAGAGCATTTCCGTCTTCCGCCCCACGCCTTCCCACGCCTTGCCCTTCACATCCCTTCCCTGTTCTGTGTCTCTGTCTGTCTGTCTCTCCGTCCGTGTCTGTCCGTTTGTTTGTCTGTCTCTTGTCGTCTGTCTGTGTTGTCTGTCTCTCTGTCTCTGTGTCCGTCTCTCTCTCTCTCTCTCTCTCTCTCTCTCTCTCTCCCCCTCTCTCTCTCTGTGTTTCTGTCTGTCTCTCTGTCTTTCTCTTTCTCTCACGGCATCCTGCAGATTAACCTTTTTTTTCTCTCCAATAAACATTATATTTCCTTTTTTCTTTGGTTACATGTAAAATGCTAATTATGGAAAACGCGAGAGAAAAAAAAAAGGATGCCCCATGAATGATATAAGATTCGTTTAAGAAAATAAATAAATAAAGAAAGAAAGAAAGAAAGAAAGAAAGAAAGAAAGAAAGAATAATAATAAGAAGAAGACGCATTCATACTTGCACCTAATTTTGCGCAGAGAAAAAAAAATCAAAGCGCAGACACACCATTCATTCACACGCATGCACAGCTGCTAATTAAGAGGAATCAGATTTTATCAACCATGTTCACGACACCCAAAGTACAACTGAACAGCTTAGCTCTCAATCCACCCACACTCCGAGAGGTTGACAACACACGACGATGCTCCACGCGGGACTGGATCCCCAAACCCCTTGAAACTGCTCACAAGGTCCGTCGTCGTTGCGCCACAGCCACCGCTGCCAAAAACACAGGGGAGGGAGGGAGGAGGGTGAAGGGGAGTGGAGTGGTGGTGTGTGTGTGTGTGAGGGGTGAGGGTGGGGTGCTCTCTGACTGAAAGTGAAGTGTCACGATGTGTACACACCATAGTCTTAAGACTGCTTACCCGTCAACTCGGAAATCGGATCAGCAAACATGACGCCCTGACCCTGATCCATTTCGTTTAGGGTCGCTCCCCTTTACTTCTCCTCTCCTCTCCCCTTCCCCCATCCTCCCCCGGGCGCTCCCACACTCACACAGTTATCTCACTCTCCCCTCCAACCCCCCCCCCCCCAACCCCCTTTTCTTCAGTGAGTCTTAAGTCAGGGCAGTTTCAGTTTCAGTTTCAGTAGCTCAAGGAGGCGTCACTGCGTTCGGACAAAACCATATACGCTACACCACATCTGCCAAGCAGATGCCTGACCAGCAGCGTAACCCAACGCGCTTAGTCAGGCCTTGAAGTAGTCAGGGCAGTTCTGTCACCACCAGAGTCTCACACGGTTCTGACACTCTCCCCTTCCCCGTTCCTCCAACCCCCCCTTCCTTCCCCTTTGCTTCTTCCCCAACTACTACTTCCTCTCTCCTTAATCCACCTCTTGGAGTCATCTGTCAAACTGATGTATTCGCTCCAGTCTGCCGGAGGGAAAAGGAAGGGAAATGGTTGGTGGTTATACTGTGTCACGGCTTGCTCCGATAATATCAGTATGGTCATCATCAAACATGTCGCTTGTTATCAGAGCCCCCCCACCCCCCTGCGTGCACGCGCGCATACATATACATACACACGCGCGCGCACGCACACACACACACACTCACTCTCTCTGTCTTTCTTTCTCTCTCTCACGCACACACACACAGACACACACACACACACACACACACACACACACACACACACCCACGAAACAACAACCAAATACCAAACAACAACAACAAAAAACAAAACAAAACAACAACAACAACAATAACAAAAACCACCACCACCAACAACAAAAAACAAAACAAAACAACAACAAACAACAACAACGACAACAACAACAAAAACATCAGAGGACTGGAACAGTAGGGTTCTGGGTGGAAATGTTCCACTTAACACACACACACAAACACAGACAGACAAACACAGACACACAGATACGCAGATACACAACACACACACACACACACACACACACACACACACACACACACACACATTCACACAAAGCGCGCGCAGGACTGGAACAGTAGGGGGTGTTGAATGGAAATGTTCCACTTAAAAAAGGTGCAGCCACAATCACCAGGGAAAGTTGTCAGTGTCGGCCTCCCTTGACGTAAGTTGAACGTAGATGTTGGTAGCAGAGGGGGTGGGGGTGTGGGTAGGCACGGGGAGCGGCAAAAGGGGGAGGGGATGGAAGAACCACGTCAAGATCAGCTAGTGATAACATTTAATACGCATATATATCACGTCAAGATCAGTTAATGATAACATTCCATACGCATGAATATCATATCAAGATTACTTGTGATTGTCTTTCATACGCATAGACATCACGACAAGATCAGCTAGTGAAAACATACACATAACTATCATGTCAAGAACAGCAAGCGATCACATTTTATATACATAAATATCACGTCAGTATCACGTTAAAACCTGCCAGTTGTAGCAATTTATACGCATAAATATTACATCGTATTTGCACTGTCGAGTGACCTTAGAAGGGCTTTAAAAAAAGGAGAATTCGAGACAAAACCCAAATTTTTTTCTGCATGATGAAAAGATAAACATTATCTCTTCTCTTTCCTTTTCTCTTCTTTCCTTTTTTATTTTTCAACGTTCAGTCTTTTCTATTCATGGGACATACTAATTGTCAACATATTGAAATAACAACAAACAAACAAAAAAAAAACTGACTTTGAGGTATAAAAAAAATACTGCTTTTTACACGTTTTTGTATATCATAATTTCTCTCTCTCTCTTTATTTTTCAAAAAAAATTTAAGCCACTTCGTTGACGATGGTGGTAAGATAAAAAGTAAAGAAAAAAAAAAGAAAAAAGAACGGCCGCAAAGGCTCAAGTTTAATCGTTTATAAAGGTTTTTGTCTTGTCATTGTTTTGCCTTTGTCTTGCCTTGTCTTATCTTCCTCACTCCTCCTGTTCCCGCCCCCCCCCCCCCCCGCCCCCCCCGACCCCCCCCCCCCCCACCTCTATTGCCGTGTCCACACACGTTCCATTTAATCTCAACCCCCCCCCCCCCCCTGTTCGTGTTCTGGGTGATCGATCATGTCATCTTGTTGTTTTGCAGGCTTGTAAGCCCCACTCCACCCCACCCCACAACCACTCTCCCACCCGACACCTAGTCCCGTAGTCACACACACACACACACACACACACACACACACACACACACACACACACACACACACACACACACACACACACACACACACACACACACACACACACACACTTCCCCTCGACCCCAACGTCCCTTTCTCTTCCTCGACCAGTTAATATACCTCGACAGTCAATTCACATTGTTCTTTATCTCTATTTCCTCCTTAGCTGTATCATTTATTTATTATTTATTTATTTATTTATTCATTCATCTATTTATTTATTCATCTGCCGATTTATTTTGTTTTGTTCATTTGTTTTAGATATGTGATGGAAAAGTTATGTAAGTACAGGCTTTACTGTTACATGATTTTATTTATTCATTCATTTATTATTTATCTGTTTATTTATCGATTTATTTATCTATTTATTTATTCTTTTTTTTTGTAGAAATGTAGCGAAAAAGTTATGTAAGGACAGGAGGTTTTGCTCACCGGCCTCAGGACACAAAACATGGGAACTGAGAGCGGTGATCCATACACATACACCATCCACAAAAATCACATACCTCCTCACCCCCCACCCCCCCCCACCCCATCACTTCCCTCCCTTCCCTGTTACATACAGCGCCGTCACACGAACGACAACAGAAGCGCAGTCGATCATTGCCTGAAATTATGACGGTTTTCCAATGTGACGTTTCTCGCTTTGAGAGGACAGCGTTATCTTGAAGATCGTACGTCGGCAGTGGGCGCGTGATTCTGGTAGGGTAGGTTCTCCGCAGTGACACGAGTACCAGACAGACAGAGAGAGACACTTGACACTTTGACACTTTACTGTCATTAGCTTACAGGCCCATAAAGATAGGGGTGCAGTGCTTTTTATTTTTTTTTTTTCTTCTTCTTCTCCAGTCCTTCGACAGCCAAAGATTGAATACACAGAAACCAAAAGAAATAGCAAGCAACAAAAACACGCAACGCATCACAAACACATAACCGTTTTGATAATCTAAATGCAAACTTTTCTTTTTTTGTAAATACTATTTTCCTTTTTAAGTAGTTTCCGCAAAAAATACCCCAACAAAAAAACAAAAACAAATAAAAACAAAAAAACACACAACTCCCCTTCCCCCCACTCCCCCCCCCCCCCCCCACACACACACACATTAATTTATCAATGATCATTTTGAACTATAGTTATCTTTTTTTTCTTTTTTTTTTTTAATCCGGTACCATTATCGTACTGCCAAAAAGACGTATTTTGCACGTGAGAGGATCATAATTATCGTCAATTTCTGCCATTTTAATCTTTGCATTTGCTGTATTGAAGAGAGTACAGTCAATTGTTTTGTTTTTGTTTTTTTTTTTTTTGTTGTTGTTGCTTTTTTTTTTTTTGGGGGGGGTCGCACACCATTCAGAGAGAGAGAGAGAGAGAGAGAGAGAGAGAGAGAGAGAGAGAGAGTGAACGAACGAACGAACGAAATTTCGTTCCGAGAGATGAGATTTTTTATTCAGATAAAGGCCTTGGCCCCACTGATACTGAAGGGGCTGATACAAAGAAACATAATACATAATCTTCATTAACAAAGATAACAGTTAACAGACATAAGGTCTGCAAACGAATATTAAGATACTGAGAGAGAGAGAAAGAGAGAGAGAGAAAGAGAGAGAGAGAAGGGAGTGGGGGTGGTAGTGAGATAGGGTGGGAGAGTGCTGGTGGGGAGGGACGGGTGTGGGAGAAGGAGACAGGGAGGGGGGGAGGAGGAGGGGGTGAAGGCGCTAAAAGCCCTGTCACACGGGGCATAGACAATGACAGAGGGGGACAGGTTTGGGGTCGGGTCACAACGGCGTCTCGATCACAACTGCTTGATATGATAACATCAGTGTGTGCGTGTGTGTGTGTGTGTGTGTGTGTGTGTGTGTGTGTGTGTGTGTGTGTGTGTGTGTGAGTACGTGTGTGTGTGCGTGTGTGTGTGTGTGTGTGTGTGTGTGTGTGTGTGTGTGTGTGTGTGTGTGTGTCTGTGTGCCTGTGTCTGTGTGTCTGTGCGTGTCTGTGTCTGTGCGTGCGTGTGGGTGTGGGTGCGTGTGTGGGTGAGTGGTTGTCGGGTGGTTGTGTGTACTTTGTGTATGACACCTCACTCCCTTCTTCAGAGTCAACAACGACGGGTGAGGTGTGCCGAGAAAGTGGATGGGGTATGGGCGTGGAGGTGGAGGTGGAGGTGGGGGTGGGGTGCGTGTGGATTGGAACAACGGCGACCCGCTTTCTCCTTTCTTCTCCCTCTATTTCTTCTTCTTCTTCTTGAAGTTCTTCTTCTTCTTTTTAGTATCGTATTAGAAACAATCGATTAAGAATTTTGTTTTTTTAAGATTAAAATCTGCTGACGCATTTCGATATCCACATGGCGTAATATGTCGAATCCAGAAAGGAGGAATAAAAAGGCACGGCTGGCAAAGATATACTGTGGGCACTTACCGGCTGTTTTGTACCACTTACGCGTATTCAGGGATACATAGTGACACATATTCACACACAAAAACACAGCGCAGATATACTCACACACACTTTAAGGACGCAGACACAGACACACACAGACACAGACACACACACACACACACACACACACACATACACACACACACACACATGCACACTGTGAAGCCACATAACTAAAAACAGCATTTCGGTGTAGGACATATTTGCGTTTCAGACAGTTATAATCAACATAATATACATCTATCTATCAATCTATCTATATATCTAGATCGGACTGAAAAAGCGGCAATCCTGGTTTTGCTCGGAAACAAATCCACTTTGTGTACACTGAGATTTATCTTTCTGCAAGCCACACACACACACACACACACACACACACACTGACTGCAATTCGCCACTTGCATTATCCTGGTCCTTCCCCAGAAAAGTCCGTAATGCCACAGGCCGTAACACGCCACGCGACTTATGAATGGAACGGAACTGTGCTGTAACAGACCCCCCCCACCCCCCATACACCCCCCCCCCTCACCCCGCCCCCGTAACGCATGTCATCCGAACAAACACAGATACCAACAAATAAAAGTGTCTATGGATCGATCAAACACCACCAGCAAATGAACATGTGACACCCCCGTCTGCAAGGCTACTCTTTATATATATATATATATATATATATATATATATATATATATATATATATATGTGTGTGTGTATCCGCCACTGTACCTGTACGCTAAAAAGGACGTGTGGCATAACGGACCTACGCAAAACGGACCTATGGTATCATAAGGAACATGTGGCATTACGGGTCGATGGCATAACAAGTCTGTGTCCTAACGGGCCTATGATAAGTCCGTGGGCGTAACGGACCTATGGCGTAATTGGCACCTGCCTCCAAGAACATCCGTTGGTTGGCTAAGACCAACTGGACCACGGAATAGGATAAACTTTGACATCAGTCAAATTTGCAGCTGTCCCTGTTCCGGCGTTTATAATGTGTTAGTTGAACTTTCTTCTTCTTTTCTTTTTGTTTGTTTTAAATTCAAGAACCAAGGCCAAATAAAGCGTTCAATACACAAAGTCTTGGATAAACGAACAAACTCACAAACAAACTTTAGCAACAAGAAAATGAGCTTATATCGTGCTCTTTCGTGTAATTCATACGATCAACAAATGCAGTCTAATGGCTAAAGATGCACAGAACATTGAAAAAAGGAAAAGCGAAGACATTGAAGTGCAAATAAAAATTTGGCATTTCAGTGTTGTTGCGAATCATAGTGTTGTGTAGTTATCTTTCTGTCGTAAAAAGCAAGACTGGAAGGAGAACTCTTAATTTAAACACTAATTCGAACCGAACAGTAGCGGTCATGTTTTTTATTCAAAATATGTCTTAATTGGAAATACACACCACCGCAACCACCACCACCACCACCACCAACTGTATTATTTGCACCCATGGAAACCATCCGCAAAAGTCGACCCCCTCCCCTCTCTCCCCCCCCCCCCCCTCCCCCCCCCCCCTCCCCCCCCCCCCCCCCCCCCCCCCCCCGTCAAAAAAAAAAAAAAATCCTTGCTTGACCTTATTATGCTCTCTGATTGGATGGTTTGATGTGTACGACAGGTTTTAGATACTCGGAGTGGTTTTAGGTATCGTGATATGGTTTTCTGTACTTGCGATATTGATGCTAAGTATTGTAATATACACATGTGCTTCAGTTAGGTATTCTGATGTATGGCACTTTGTTTGGTGAGTGTTCAGTTGTGTGTGATTGTGTGTTTTTGAACATAAATCAGTGTCAGATCGTTAGGTTGGATACTTGTGCAGGGTGGTGCAAGTCAGATTTCTTGTTAGTGTTTTCTATGCACATTTAATACGTCGATATTTTACATTATACAGAGCAATGGAGCATGGGAAGGAGTTATAATATGAAATGCGAACGGCGATGTTAAACAGAGTTTGCTCAACATACTTCAGCACAAAACAAGCGGCATTGGAGCGAGCACTCGGTGAGGAGACACGTGTCTGTCAAATGTTGCCGAGAGAGGATTTAAGTTGAGCGAGTGACTCCGACTGTGAGACGCACGCTTAATTAAGTAGCTGACTTTAAAAAAAGAAAAGAAAGAAAAAAAAAGAAACAAAAACCAATCCCCAAACAAACTAAAAACACCTCCACCCTTAAGAAAATAACAACAGCAAAAGCAACAAGTAAAGAAATACGAAAAAAAACACAAAACATTTTCTTTTTTGTGCTCTCTCTCTCTCTCTCTCTCTCTCTCTCTCTCTCTCTCTCCCAACCCCTTCCCTCCCCCTTCCCTCTCTCATTCACCAGACCATACTCCTTCCTTCCTTCTCCATCCCCACCCCCCACACCCCCAACAACCCTCACAACCCCCTACCCCACCGCACCCCACCCCCACCCTTATATATGTTTCCAGCAGCACCCGAGCAAGCACTTTGTGCAGGGTCTTTGAAGTGAGCGCCTTGATGTCTTTGCCCCCCTGTCTTTCTCTCTCTCTCTCTTTCTGCCCGTCCCTCGTGCCGTCCTGAGGGTTGCCGTGCTGTTGGAGAGTCCCTCTGATCAACAACAGGTGAGGCTGAGAGCCCGCCACCACTACCACCACCACCAACATCATCACCACCACCACGCCACTCACTCACTCACAACCTACCTACCCCCCTCCCCTTTCCTACCCACAAGTCCCCCCCCCCCCCCCCCTACCTTCACCATCCTCTCGCTCAAGCCCTAGCTGCTCTTAAGTGGACCGTAATCACTTTTTCGTGTTTTCATTTGCAACTGATAGCTTGCTGGCCGTAAAGAAAGAAAGAAAGAAAGAACGAAAGCGTCCTCCTCTCCACTGGCCGCGCTTTGCCGAAGAAAAAGAGAGACAGAGAGAAAAAAAAGGGAAGGTATAATTTAAGAAGGCAGTGAAGTGTTCGGCACCATCATCTAGGATGAGGTGGATGAGGACGATGACGACGACAACGGTGATGATGATGATGAAGGTTATGATTATGATTATGAGGAAGAGGAGGGGGGAGGAGAAGGAGTTAGAGAAAGCTGTCAAGGCCTGACCAGCGCGATGGGTTTATGCAAAGGTAATCTATCCGCTACTTTTATTTTCTTCTCAAAGCAGATGTTGGGAAGCGTATAATTATGGATCGGTTTGCCCGCTTTGACAACTTGAAGCTGAAACTGAAACTGTTGTTGATGTTGATGATGATGATGATGATGATGACGGGTACTGCTATGTCAAAAGTAAATGATGTGAGCTCAAGTCCAACCCTCTTGACCACTATTGCTACTGGTAGGTGGTTGTGGTTGTGGTGGCGATTTGTAACGGTGACGGACAGACCGAGGCATATAACGATGGGAGAGAGAGACAAAGACAGACACAAAGACAGACAGAGAGAGACAGAGAGAGAGAGAGAGAGAGAGAGAGAGAGAGAGAGAGAGAGGGAGGGGTGGGGGGTGGGAGGGTCACAGAAATGCCACGTTCCTGGTACGTTCTCTCTTCAGACAGTCACATCATACACACCCTTACAAAGACCTATGTAGTCTCTTGAGTAACTACTGCAGCTTCTGTCACTGCTCCAAAACGGTCCCATAGAACTACTTTTCATCCGTAAATTGTTGTTCTGAACTAAGACATTTAAAAGAAATTCATCGTAGGGAAATGTAATTGTCCGTGTCTTCATGTTTTGGGTTTTTTTGTGTTTGTATTTTTTCATAATTTTTCTTGAAACCTTTTTTCGTCTTCTGTCCATTTGCAGGTAGCACTGTATAACCACAAATGACCACACACACACACACACACACACACACACACACACACACACACACACACACACACACACACACACACACACAATTTTTGATGGATGAATACAGGAATTGTCGAATGGGTGGACGAGCGATGAAGGAATACATCCATTTAAAAAAAGAACTGGTTTCTTTTTCACTTCGCACACTCTTTTATCCTTTTACTGTATAAATAATTTTGTTTTAAAATCGCGCATTTTTGACACATTTCAAAATTTTCTTTTCCTTATTTATCCATCATTAAAAAAAAAAAAAAATCTTATTTTCTTACCACTTCTCGCTTCGTTTGCTCGTCTATTCAAATCTTGATCGGTGACATAAATGTTGTTGTTGTTTCTTCATTGATTGACACAATGGACATAATTATTATCTCCAGCTGCCAACAACCTTCATAACGTATGCTTTGTGCACATCTTCGTTTCTGATATCTTCGTCTTCTATTTCTTTCTGCATCTTTGTGTGTGTGTGTGTGTGTGTGTGTGTGTGTGTGTGTGTGTGTGTGTGTGTGTGTGTGTGTGTGTGTGTTGGATCCTGAAGATGTGTGCCTATCAACCTTTCTTTCCATTTCCTCTCTGTATGTTTTCTTTTCTTTCTTTCTTTCTTTCTTTCTTTCTTTCCTTTTCTTGTCTTTCTTTCATTACTTGTTTTTGTTTGTCTTTTCAGACTCCCCCCCCCCCCCCACAGTTTATGTTCTTTTCTTTTCATCTGTTCTCTCCCTTTTCTTCACAATCTCTTTCTCCCCCTTCACCACGGTCATCCCCCCCCCCCCCCACACACACACACACTTTTTTTTTCTAGGTTTTATTTTTTTATTTTTTTAGCTCATGACATCGGACGCTGAAAAAGTGGGGTGTGTGTGGGGGGGGTTAGAATGGGGTGCGATGACGATGACGATCGCTTGGAAGTGAAGGGAAGGGAAGGGGAAGGAGGAGGAGGGGGGAGGGAGGGAGGGTGGGAGGAAGGGAGGGAGGGAGGGATGGAAGGGCGTCATAAGGAGAAAATGGTGAAGTATGGCGCCCAATAAAAGAGAGAAACATAACGGTAACTGGAAGCAGCAGTTGGTCTGGAAGCTGGAAAGTATCGGTGCAGGGGGTCGGGAGGGATGGGGGACGGGTGGGGGGGGAGAGAGGGGTTGATGGGGGGGGGGGAGGGGCAGGGGAGAAGATCAGGAGAAAGGAAGGAGTTAGACAGAGGGTCAGAAAGAGAGAGAGAGAGAAGAGAGAGTGAGAGAAGAAGAAGAAGAAGGAGGAGGAGGAGGAGGAAGGTAAAAAAGAGATTCAAAATATCATATGTTTACTTTTTCAATTTTTCGGTTATATTCTTGTGCAACACCATTTTCTATGAAATCGACCATCATCGCCACCCCGCACTCTCTCTCTCTCTCTCTCTCTACACACACACACACACACACACACACACACACACACACACACACACACACGCACACACACACATATATATATATATTGTGCTTATTCCCTCTTTTCGTTTGCTCTCTCTCTCTCTCTCTCTCTCTCTCCTCCCCCCGCCCCACCCCGCCCTAACCATAATAATCTCTCACTTCTTACACCCCATCACGCCCCCAGCCCACCCCCATTCGCCGCCCTCCCTCCCTCCCTCCCCGTCCCTCTCACTGCCCCCCTCGCCCCACACCCACCACCCCCACTCGCTCACCCCCTTCCCCTCAGGCGAGACAGGAAAAGGAAGAGAAGGAAGAAGGGAAAATAAAGGGAAGGGGGGGGGGGGGGGGGGGGGGGGGGGGAGGGGAGGGGAAGGCGGGAGCCTCCCTGCCGTTGTCATAAGCAGGAAGGAAATGGAAGCGGCCGAGAGGCAATTTGGGGGCCATTGCCGTCATTTTTCAATAAAAATCAAGTTATTGCGCCGCTGCGCCCCTTTCTCCGCCCCTTCCCTTCCCTCACCCTTCCCCACACACACACACCCTTCTCCCCCTCTCCTCCCCCGCCCCCCTTCACCTACCCACCATCCACCACCACCACCCCACTCCCTTGCTTCAAGTGGCTGCCTGCCGCTGCCATTTAAGACAGCCCGGAGACACTTGGGTTACCATGGAGACGTTATGCCAACAATTTTTTGTTTTTTGTTGCCAAAACTATATGCGTAATGAAAGTGAATGAAGAACGTACTCTCTCTCTCTCTCTTTGTATGTCTCTGTCTATCTCTGTCAGTCTGTTTCTGTGTGCACGTATGCACGTGTGCACGTGTGTGTGTGTGTGTGTGTGTGTGTGTGTGTGTGTGTGTGTGTGTGTGTGTGTGTGTGTGTGTGTGTGTGCGCTTTCAGTCTTGAAATCTAACAATGGGCATTACAAAAAGTGGACCCCGAAATCCCCCTCCCCCCCCAATCCCCCCCCCCCACACACACACACTAAAAGAATGAAATAGCAACAGATGCATAAATGAATGAATGACTGAATAACCAACTTCCTAAATGAATACATAGATGCATAAATAAATGAATAAACAAACAAATAAAATGAACTAAAACATAATAAAATATATCATCGATACAGATATTAAGTAGAAAAAGGTCTATCTCCTTCTGCCCGCCAGTCTGTCTGTACCATGCACAGCAATGAACAAAACAACAACAGAAAAAAAAACCTATCTGTCTCTCTGCCTCATGAACGCACCAGCGTGGGTGTGGGTGTGGGTGTGGGTGTGGGCGTATACGTACGCCTATTAATTGGAAAAAAAAACCACAATCAGTGTACAAAAAGTTTGGGGTTGCTACAATAAAATAGAAAATAATTAATTATCTGTGCCCTGCCCCTTCCTAATCCCCCCCTTTCCCCAACACCCCTGCTCTCCTCAACACCCACGCAACATCCGCAAGATGCACAGAGGGGTGGAGGAGGGTGGGGGTGTGGGGGGTGGGGCAGGGGGTCAGGGTGTGTGTGTGTGTGAGTGTGTGTGTGTGTGTGTGTGTGTGTGTGTGTGTGTGGGCCGACAGCCAGAGTTCACTCCCGTTCAAGTCACTTGGAGCTTGGTTCACCGAGGGGCCTCTATAGGCCCTTTTGCAAAGCGCTGCTACAACTACTACCTCGCCTTCTGTTCGTTTAAGTCTAGTCAGGTCCTCTCCCTCTATCGTGTGTGTGTGTGTGTGTGTGTGATGCATAGGCCTGTTTGGGCATCAGCGACAAGCAATGGGCTTTGGTTATGGTTTAGTTTGTGTTGTTTTGCTTGTCTTCTTTTGGCGTGTTTGTTTTCTGTCTTTTATTTAACGGGGTTTGCTGTTGTTGTTGTTGTTGTGTTGTTGTTGTTTTGTTTTGATCTCCAGAGGTGATATTAATCATGTAGTGTGTGTGTGTGTGTGTGTGTGTGTGTGTGTGTGTGTGGATAAAAGGGGCGTAATCAGATAAAGGATCGATTAGAACAATACAATCAACCAATCGTAAATAAAAAGATATAACATCAACTAACAACAATAACAAAAAAACAACCACCCGGGATTGTTGTGTTCGTAAATATTAAAACATAACAGCAGCTAACAACAAGGGAAACAACACAAATCAAGGACTCTGCGTTTGCGTCCGCGCGCGCGCGCGCGCGCCCTTTGCATGCATGTTGACAGACTGAGTCAATAACTAAAGATGCTCAAAAATAAGGGGCTGGTGCCAGAGGACTGTGACTGAAAAAGAAGACATACCAAGCAAAACCGAATAGAAATTCTATACATTTTATGCTAAAAGAAACCCAGAGCACTTCGAAGGGGGAAAAAAACCTTCGGAATCATGCGGGTAATCAAATACTCTGAGTTTAGAAAATCAAATGAAATCCGACATAAGAGGTTCAAATGTGGGAATGCGACAAAGTGTTGAAAGTAGTATAAAAAATACACTAACCACAGAACACATGGATGTGAAACTTTCAAATTTCTGTGACTGATTTTAGTTTGCAATAAATGGTTTCCACGGGTCAGTTTATTCGAAATATAAAGTTGCCAAGTATTGACAACAATAATTATCATTAAGCCCATTACCTTAGAATGTCTTGTGTACATTTTTTCCCTTCAGCTTCTTTCCTTTTCTTTAATGGAAAAAAAAAACATAACTAAAGTGCAAATGACATGCTGTTTTGCTTTTGAAGTCTTGTGAGCGAAGATTTTGCATGAAACACTAAGTGTGCCAATTAAAGATAAAAAAAACCCAACAACAAACAAACAAAATAAAGAAGTAAATAGAGTATATAAAAAAAACCTGAAAAAAAACAGTATCCCCAAAGGTAGCGGAGAAGGAGGATTTTGTTATGGATGAACGCACCGCCAGTGTCTATTTATAACCCAGCCCAGACAGGACAACAAGAGAGGGAGGTAATTCAGTTTCATGGCTGGCCAGTTACTGTTCCGATCAATCCGGGAACGGTTATCTCAAAGTGGCGGCCCCGTGAATGGGGAGCGGTGGAACTCTCAGTTCTGTAGATGTCTGATAGTAAAAAAAAAAAAAAAAAGGCGCACAGTCAGACTATCTGTCTCCCAGCTTAGTCATAGGGATTTCCGAGTAGTTCAGGGAGGTTGAGCAATCATTTATCTATTTCTACTTAATTTCGGTGTGTTTTTAATGTCTATCTTAGGTATACTTTTGTTTATTTCATTTTATTTACTTGATTATCTAAAAGCATTGTACACAATCAGGTATATGTCATTATCAGGACTCACCCCCTCGATCAACCAAACCTTTAATGAATAAAAACACAAGCCCTGAATAACTTGACCTTAAATGCTTTCCTTGTTGCCAATAGGTCGTCGTTAAACTCCAGTTCAACACACACACACACACACACACACACACACACACACACATACATACACACACATACACACACACACACACACATATATATATATATATATATATATATATATATATATTATGCACACACACACACACACACACACACACACACACACACATATATATATATATAATATATATATATATATATATATATTATACACACACACACACACACATAACATTCCTTTCCCTTTTCTTTTCACTGCTCCGTTCCTAGCGAGTGTAGACCATTTTCTACCTAGTCATTTAGGCAGTCATACTCCATTTTCGGGGGATGAGTGGAAGCGCACGCTGAATTTATCTTCGTGATTCCATAACCTACCGATTTCTGACATACACCAAGACGTGAATGTTTCACCGACTACTTATGTGTCCACCCGAAGATGGGGGCTGAGGGAGAGGGGGGAGGGGTTCTGGGGTGGAGGGGTGGAGGGATGATGTCTTGGACATACACGTCCGCACGTACGTTTATGGTGGAGGTAGATGAAATCTCCATCCTTCACCCCGCTGGCGATGCTGGGATTCGAACTATGCTATGACCGCTCGGCTCATTCGCCCAATCGGATGTGGTGTGCTGACCAGGGATGTTTCGCTCACCAACCTTTTCATTTGTGACTAACACTTTTTCTGTTACCCAACCCCCCACCCCCGCCCCCCCCGCCCCCAAACCTTGTTTGACACAGCTGACACGGAAATATAAATACATTTCAATGATTATCACAATACATTTGACCAACATTTAGCCGGCTGTTCTCCACACTTACTCCTCATCAGATAATTCAGTTCCATGTCCAGAATCCATATTCGTTTTGCCCATTTCGTTAGCTAAACAACGAAACAAAACAATACATAAATAAAATCGTTCTCAAACTCACGCAGAACAAGGACAACAAAACTATTAATTCTGTTTCTTCACAAGGTCACCAATCGTAAATATCGCTACTGGCAATACTAACACTTTCTACAAAAGAAACGGGTCAGTGTGGAACTGATTAAAATACTGCTACATTAAGACACATCAACAGTGTGGAAATGCCACCTTGAAAAGAAATGAATACAGGCATTCTCAATTTGTTAGTCGAGCAGTCCACTCACAGGGAACAGGTCCGTTTTCCTTATCACACAGGTCTGGCAAACTATACCCATACATCTCCCTGCTGTGGAGACAGAGACGAATAGCGAGCTCTCTCAGACCCGCATTTATGAAATGACACAGGAGGCAACGGTTCCAGACCGGTGCCGTTGAAGGAAGTTCCCCCCCCCCCTCGCCACCCCCCCCCTCCGTCCACCTCCACCCCCCAAAACACATTGCTTCTTCTGCACAGAAAACAGAAAAACAATTCGTCTCCGTCTGGACCCTGCCTTACCTCCCCTCCGCCCTGGCCAAGGGAAATCAACAACAACCCCCGCGTCATTTATCTCCCCTTGCCCTGCTCTTTGATGTTGTTTGTGTTAGTTGCAGTCACAGTGGCGACCTCCCACGGCTGTTACGGTCCGCTCCGCCCTCACGCTTCCGGTGCGGGCTGATGTATGGTTGGCCGTACGTGACAAACTGGGAAGTGTCGGTCAGGGTCTCCCCTACTCTCCATCACTTTGGTCACTGACGGTCAGTTTAGCCTAAAATCCTGTGGGACCAGTTCTGTTCCATTAATTTTGGTTGGTTTGT
>NC_134894.1:21930763-21943263 GCF_041734735.1 Babylonia areolata | reverse complement strand
CACATCAAAACAAAATGCATTTGAGAGAGAGAGAGAGAGAGAGAGAGAGAGAGAGAGAGAGAGAGAACTGAACGCTGAAAGGTTTAATGTCATTAGCTGTACAGCTCTAGTGACACGGGGATGCAATCTGAACAATAAAGAAGAATATAATGAAACAAAATAGAACAGAAATAAACATACTTGGAGTCAAATCAACTAACGCTCGACCATCCATTTTCCAAGTTCATGGAAACAAAAGCATTCTTTTCTTCTTTTATTTATCACTGTTGACACCAGTTACTCTTCTTTCGAATATT
Source organism: Babylonia areolata (assembly GCF_041734735.1). Classification (NCBI taxonomy): domain Eukaryota; kingdom Metazoa; phylum Mollusca; class Gastropoda; order Neogastropoda; family Buccinidae; genus Babylonia; species Babylonia areolata. The sequence goes on along the minus strand of NC_134894.1, from coordinate 21,942,967 downwards.
ATAGGCGTCAGCAATGTACATCGCCAGTGATCTTACTGCATCGTCATCATGATTCATTTTCAACACACCAATGATATCTTTACTCCTTGCAGCACTTATTTTGAAAACAACACGAATGTTATCATATGCTTTGCAGTTGAATTATAAAAAAAAAATGCATTTCATCTTCCCTTTGGAACCCACACACTGGACAAAGGGAGCGTGTGGATGGTTCAGTAAAACCACCTTGGATGCGAGAGAGAGAGAGAGAAGAGAGAGAGAGAGAGAGAGAGAGAGAGAGGGGGGGGGACACACACACACACACACACACACACACACACACACACACACACAGAGGACAGAGAAGAGAGAGACATTAGCGTTTTGGAATATATAAAAAAAAAAGACAACAACAAAACATCAAAACACGATAAAAACGCTAGGAGACCACAAAAGCAAAAAAAAATTGACGAATGCCTTCTGAAGCCGACTGCATAAAAAAAAAAAAAAATTATTACTACGTATAAGTCTACATCTATCCCAGGATAAGAGAGCAAGATAGAAGAAAGGAAATGGGAAGTAGCAGGAGTGCAGGGAGAAGGGGGTGGGTGCGGGGTGGGGGTGGGGGTGGGGATACAGTGTGGCGCTGGAAGGTGACAGTGTGTTAACTATGTTTATCTTCAATGTCGCCACTTGGGTGCTCTCCCTTCCTACCCCTGCTGTGCTGGGCTTCCTCTGTGTGTGTGTGTGTGTGTGTGTGTGTGTGCGTGCGTGCGTGCGCGCGCGCGTGTTTGTGTAGAAAGAGAGAGAAACGAGAGAGAGGGAGAGGGAGAGGGAGAGAGAGAGAGAGAGAGGAGGGGAGACAGTTTTAAGAGGCGGGGTGGGGGAATAGAAGGAAATGTATGAATCGCAGGGTCGTGTATGGATGGAGTGGTGGTGAGGTTGATGGAGGGGGGTGGAGGAACGAGAGAGAGAGAGAGAGAGAGAGAGAGAGAGAGAGAGGACAAGGCTAGACAGAAGGAATCAGAAAAAAAAGGAAAAAAAGAGATACAGAAACAAAGCACGACAGTGAGTGTGGAACTGTGTGTGTGTGTGTGTGTGTGTGTGTGTGTGTGTGTGTGTGTGTGTGCGTGTGTGTGTGTGTGTTGTGTGTGTGTGTGTGTGTCCAGTCAAATAATCGTAATTGAACGTATAAGAATAAGCTTGTAGAGCTTTTTTGCATCCTGCTCTCAGGAAAAAAAAAAAAGTAATGGAGATAAAGAAAAAAAGGGGGAGCGGAGCTACGGAAAGCATAATGTGTGTGTGTGTGTGTGTGTGTGTGTGTGTGTGTGTGTGTGTGTGTGAGAGCATTTCTTTCTTTATTTCTTTAGAGCAGTTGTATCGTTTCTGAGAAAACGTACACATAGAGCCAAATACGCAAAACACGCACAATAAATATGTCGCAGTTTTAATTTGTTCCTGTTTCACTTGTCTACATCAATGGAATGTGTTATCAAGTGGGACGGAAATATCACGGACAAAGACACAGAGTGGGGCGGAGGGGATGGGGTGGGTGGAGGTGGGGGGTGAGGGGGCGGGGGGTCCTCTTTTGTTCAACAATGACCAAAAACCACACTCTTTGTTCAAGACGAGTGACAATGGCAATGGAAGAAGCGCAAAGGATAACATCCGCATTTGTTTTGTTTAACAATGACTAAAAACCACACTCGTTGAAACGAGTGATGTTGGTAATGGAAGAAGAGTTCGAACAAAGGATAATGTCCGCGTTTGAATACTGCATAATTCTCAAAGAAACGTTTCTGTTTGTGTTATGTTATATTGTATTATGTTATTATCATTATCATCATAATCATCATCATCATCATCATCATGACTATTACTACATGAGGTGTAGCAACTGCGATGGACAAGCAAAACCACTGTATGGGCGTGAACCATCATAACCTATGACCTTTTTTTTTTTTTTTTTTTTTTTTAAAGCAGCTACGATGTTTGACTTCACCCTTACTGGGCGATATTCTCTCTCAGTCTCGAAACACATTTCCTTCTAGTCCTTTGTCAAAAACCGGATCCTCAAACTCTCTTTCGTCGCTTTAAAAAAAAAAAAAATCCACAATCCCCTCACTTCCCCCCTTCCCCCCTCCCCGCCCCCGCCCCCAGAAAGGACTGAGTAGTGTTCACAACAAGACGTGGACGTTGACTCCGTCAGTCACACAGAGGAGTAGAGGGGAAGAAACGTGGGTGTTTCCCCTTTTTTTGTTTTGTTTTGTTTTGTTTTGTTTTCATGAGAAGTTTCTCAAATATCGCATTCATGTGATGAGAGAGATACGCTATCAGTTGAGTGAGAACCGTTCGCTCGACTTGCGTGGACATGTCTAGCTTGTTGTTAACCTCTCCTACCAAAAGGCTGCGCAGTTCCCCCCCCCCCCCCCCCCCCAGCCCTTTCCGCAGTGCACGATAGCTGAGAGGTCCCCCTAACAGTGGAGAACTTATGGAAAGCAAGGCCAGAGAGCGGCATTCATTGCTGTTAAACGCCACTGTCTTATCTCTCGCTAGCCTCGTAAACACGCAACGAAGAAGATGCGCGGTGCTAAAAGAACTGCCGAACAATAAAATGAATACGAAAATGAAAATACCTTATATATATATATATATAAGGGGAGGGAGGGGGCGCAGAACTTACCTGCAATTATCACGATATAACGCTGACATAGAGGCGAAGAGTCTGTTGCTTGTATAAACTGATTCCAGAATAAAAGACTATCACTGAATCACACGTTGTTCTGACTGACGTTAGATGAAGGCGTCCAATGGAAAACAAAACAAGGGCCAATCAAGTTTTAGCCTGGCAGCAAAGAGAAGAGATGTATCCCAATGCAAGGGCACGAATAAAAGCATGCTGACACTCCACTCAGGCAAAGTCATCCTCGAAGCACATAATTCTTTTTGATACTGTACGGCGACACAGGCATCCAAATGGTCACCAACTGGAGGGAGATAAATAGGCATGGACATCTGATCCACATATATATACTCTACACCACATCTACTGTATAAGAATGAATGGGAGCAGAACCCCAGCCCGCTGGTCAGGCCTTGATGGAATACCCAAGGACACATGCACGCTCTCTCTTTCTCTCTCTCTTGTGCAACAAAGGACAACAGCCCAAAATACATGAGGACAAAAGTCTCGGGCACAACAGTATTCACAAGTGACGACGTTCTGTCAGGACCCAGCAGGTAGGTGGCGACAGAACAAAAACAACATCATCAAAGCACGTGCAACACGGAGGAAAAAGTGAAGTCACAAATTTCACCAACAGTGCAGAGGCAAGGAACGTCTCGTTTGAAGGCATTCGAGAGAAAGAGAAAGGAACCCCTTCCAACAGCACATATTTCTGGCACGAGGGGCAATCAGTGCAAACACACACACACACACACACACACACACACACACACACACACACGTTTTCATCAAATCATGTTTGTTCACACCCCAGCCGATTACAACGGCGGGTCAGCCATTTCAGGGCAGAACACCCGGTCAGTTCTTGAAGTCACACACACACACATACACACATTGGTGTGTACGCTGATATGATATTTTCATGAAAAAAAAGAAGAAGACAGGACTGAAGACGTCTGTCTGTGCACATCCCTTCACAGGCAGGCCAAAGGCCTTTAGTGCTAAATGAACCATTCTTCTGCACACAGCACAGGTAGGGCAAGGGAGTATCCCGCCACCACTGGCGATGTCACCGCAGACTGCAAGGAGAAGTGGAGGACCAGGGGTGGTGTTCAAAGGACTGGGCCCACACGGTACAGACCTCCTCCCCGACAGCCTGTGAGGCAGGCCAGAGAGGGCACAGCGTTTTGTTCCTCAGACCCCTTGGGACCCGTTGCAGCACGGCCACTTGGAACATTGAAGAGTCCCTGGATGTTATCTGCACTCCCCAAACCCATCCCCACCCCCCACACCTCCCTCTCCCTCTCTCTCTCACACATACCCTCCTTCAGCACAACCATCAGGACGTTATAGAGTTGCCATGGTTACCCACAGACCCGGACACTTAGACCCTGGTGCTTGAGAGGTGGCAGGGTGGGTGGGTGGAAGATGGCGGGCGGGCTGGCAGTCTGGCACGGGCGTTTGATATGACAGGGTGCTTCTAGCACCACTTCAGCCTCCCCACGCCAGACCCAACCAAAAGGGGGGCCCCAGAGCGCTCAGACAGACAGCTTAACTGCCTTCATTTATTGTGTTAAAAAAAAAGGTGAATGCATTGATCCTCTTCATAGCCCTACCTGCAACAGCAGCACCCCCTCCCCCCACCCCCACAACTCCCATCTCCTCGACCTCGCTTGTTGACGTTCCTGTCATAACATTGCCCCCCTCCCCCCATCCCCTTCTCCACTCCACCCCCCTCCATCCCCCGACACCACTTCCCATCCCCCACCCACCCCCACACCCCCACAAACTGATGGTGTCATTTTAATGCGTTACTCCATATACTTTGCAAAGTGTTTGCTTGCTGGTGACACTTACAATGACAGAAGCTTAAAAAACCCAGACAATGGGAACACGAGTTTTAAATCTGGAGGGAATATAGATTGTAAATTATTAGGAACAGCTTCGTTACATAATTATTTCTTTATCCATGGACCTAACAAAGCATAATGACATTGCACCAAGACAACAAAAAAACATAAGCCTTCATTCAAAAACTCACCGAGGAATGTGATGAAAACCACAATTTTTTTTTTTTTCTGAACAAGGTTAAGTAGTGGTTGATATACCATCGAATCAGATATCATAGCGCTTGATTCTTTTGTTCCACGTTGACTTATTTTACTATAGTTTGAACATTTCAGAATCACTTCCAGTTAATGTGTACACAATTTTCTCCCTGGTCCTTTGTATCCTGTTCCTTGTGTTCTGTGTTCGCCTCACAAAGACACGTTTCACGATCAGCAGGGCTTGCCAGATCAGTCCCGTGAGGTACGGTGCTGGGAAGGAGAAGGATCTAGAGGCAGGGGATCTAGAGGCAGGGGATGGGGGACAAAATCCTACAATGGACAGGCCTGAGACTGAGCGAAGCGACACCCCGAGAGAGACGAAGAACAGGGAGAGATGGAGAGAACTGGTTGCCAGGTCATCAGTAGTGCCTCCGCGGTTGGAGACTACAGGACAGAAGAAGAAGAAGAAGATGAAGAAAATAAGGAGTTTCAGTTTCAGTATCAGTAGCTCAAGGAGGCGTCACTGCGTTCGGACAAATCCATATACGCTACACCACATTTTCCAAGCAGATGCCTGACCAGCAGCGTAACCCAACGCGCTTGATAAGGAAGGAAACGAAGAAGAAAAAGAAGACAGGGTGGATAGAAAGAAATAAAGAAAGAAGACATAGAAGGCAAAGAAGAAGACAAAGAATCGAACAGAAGTGCTCAATGTTGTTTTTGCGGTCAGGGCCATCTGTATATTTCTTTGTCTGTTGGTTTTCCTCTCCTTGTGTTGAACAACAAGTCTGCATCGCCCTTTAACAGTTGAGGTCAGACCCCGCTTCCTGTGCGGTGTGTCTCGGCGTGTCTCCGCTTTTCCTGTTCGCTGCATTGTTCACCATCTGCCTGAGGGAGACAGAATGCTGGAGGAAACTGTCATGCTGGTTTCGATTTCATCTGTTCTCTTTTGTTGTCTTCTTCTTCTTTGTTCGTGAGCTGCGATCCTACGTTCACTCGTATTCACGAGATAGTTTTATGTGTGAGACCGTGTTTAATCCCGCCATATAGGCAGTCATACTCCGTTTTCGGGCCGGGGGTGGGGGGAGTGGGGGTGGGGGAGGAGTGCCGAGTATGCTCTTGTTCCCATAACCTACCGAAGGCTGGCATAGATTACGGGAACTTTAAAGTGCGTATTCGATCTTCAGTATGCGTATACGCACGAAGGGGGTTCAGGCGCGAACAGATCTGCATATCTGTTGACCTGGGAGACTGAAGAAAATACAACAACAAGAAACCCAACAACAACCAACTTTTGTTGTCTTGAGAAAGGAGCTATATTCTTTTTAATTCTTGACATTTTTCAAAATGCATGTGCTGTTTTGTTGCTTATGACGTGTTTTTCACGTGCTTGCAGGTCTAGTCAGAGTGTGTGCGGTGGAGTGGGCATTAAAAACGGCGAAGTATCCATCTGGCATCAGCCCGCACGTACCGTGGGTGGGGGGTGGGGTTGGGGGTGGTGCAGGGTGGGGGTGGTGCAGGGTGGGGGGGGGGGGATAGGGGGACAGGATAGTGGGGACACTGGTCTGCTTGTGCATGTCAGCATACTTACCGCTTCGCTTGATTTCGATCATATAATTTTTAAATGCCTCGAGGGCAACAACAAAATCCATGTAGAAGCGCCACCACTACCGCTACCACCAACAGCAACAACAACACACACACACACACACACACGCACGCACGCACACACACACTTCCTCTTCCCTGTTTGGTAGTCACGTAAAATAAAAATAAAAAATAAAAAAAACTGGCACGTGCTGTCACCAACCGTCCTAAAACTGCCCCCAACCCCCACCCCATGCGCTTTCCACTCTCCGCTTCCTTTCTACTTTCCGTTCCCACGTACACACACCCCCTCACTCACTCCCATCATCCGCTCCCGCCGCCCAACCTCCCCTCCACCACCTCACACACCCTTCCACCATCATCCCTTCTCTTCCCACACCCTCTCCATCCCCACCTCCCCCCCCCCCCCCCCCCCCCCCCCCACACACACACACCCCAGCTTCCGTCCTGTGTCCACCCCCACAACCTTTCATTTCACAAAGGGCCAACGCCCTGCTATCCATGTGACCACAGCGAAAAACTGCAGTGCAGCGCTGTGCGCAACTGAACGGCCTCTTCTGTTCTCCTTCTCTGCTTTGCTTGCTCGACTGGCGATTTCTCCGCTACGATTATAATCATTATCATCCACGCACAGTCACAGAGACACGACACACTAGCAAGCAAAAAAGCTAGCTAGCAAGCACGTGCGAGAGAGAGAGAGAGAGAGAGAGAGAGAGAGAGAGAGAGAGAGAGAGAGAGAGAGAGAGAGAGAATGTATGGTACAGAGAGAGTATAATCATATATTTGGAGATTGAGATAGGGAGGGAGAATGTATGTAGACAGAGAGGGAGAGAGAGGTATTCAAAATCGAAATCGTAAAGAACCGTAAGAACGAGTTCGTCATCCTGCACGAACACAAGTGAATGGAATGGTGCTGATCTTATCAAATTCAGCCCAGTATTTATATGAGACTGATTGCGAGCACGAATAATTATATTCCATGCAGAAATTGAACACCATGAAGTGTGTGAATGATCTTGTTTCAGATGTTGATGTCATAAAATCTTCTGATGAAAAGAAATCATTACAAGGTAAAAAAAAATAAAAAAAATAATAAAAAAGCTCGCCATCCAGTCATCAGATAATGAATACATGTACAACAACAGCTATTTCAAAATGATGTAAGTTGTTAATGTGATTACATTCACTTTGTTCCTTCGAAGCTTTTTTTTTTGTGCAGAGGATTTACATGTGCTGTTTTCCATTTCAGAGGAAATTTTTTTTATTCATACAGGCTTTTGTTGAAAATTCTACCTTGTGGGTCTAGAATGGCTGGCAATGAGGCGATTAACAATCTGTTGTGGACAAGATCTGGCCCTACTGCTTTAGTTTTGTTTGAATTTAGAATAACATCTTCAACATCAGAAGTAGTAAGCGATATTTCTGCAAGTTCTAAGTAGAGGAATAGAATGTCAGATAAATCTTCGTAATCTTCAAGAGTGGATTGTGAAATGAAGTTGTTAAAAACATCAACTTTATCTTTACTGTTATAATAAACAATACAGTTAGACATAGTAGGGGGATTTCATCTGACCCAACACCTTTCTTTCTCAAAAAGGACTTGACCAGTTTCGGGAAGCGTCGGAATCGGAATTTGTCAGTATCGGAATTCATGAGTATCGGACTCCAAGACATTTGTTTAAAGGATTTCACTCTATCGGGTAACTGCGTCCGAAGTGTCGGTTAATCTGATATTTCGTGAGAAGAGAAAACATGATGGATTTCCATGACACTATGTGGAAAGACCAGCCATGGACTAGGGTTTTAATTTCAGTTGGGAGGAGGAATTAGAGCGTGTGGTTTGTACCAAGCACACAACACCACATGTGCTACATAAATAAATAAATAAATAAATAATAATAATAATAATAATAATAATAATAATAATAATAATAATGATCATAATAATAATGGATACTTATCATATTGCACACAATCCAGAAATCTGCTCTAGGTGCTTTACAAAAACGCTTTTGTTAACATAAAACATTACATCAATGTTACATATACACACCAAAATGTGACCACACACACACACACACACACACACACACACACACACACACACACACACACACACACACACACACACACTGCATAATACATTTTAACATACATGTGTATCTAACAGCTACCCTAACACATACGCACACGTAAGCAGGCACAAACTTACATAAACATACGCACACACTTACACATTCATATACATGCATGTAGTTATGTACACATACATATGTATACACACTTAGCCAAGCACAGCTAACGCAAAGGAAGTGGACCTGCCACAATTGAACTTATTGCTGAGGGAAAAGGTGAGTTTTGAGACGAGATTTAAAAGATGCAAGGGAATCAGAGGTTATCAGGGAGCTTGTTCCACGTCTTTGGCGATTGAAAAGAAAAGGATCTGTGTCTATAGGTCTTACTTCTGACGTAAGAGTAAATGCCTGATCTACGTACAGACCCAACACGCTAGTCACGCCTTGAGACTCTAGCAAAATGCTGAGAAAAGAAGAAGAAGAAGAAAAAAAAGCGAGAACAAATAATAGAAAAGAAAACAAAAAAGAAAAACAAACAAACATCAGAAAAAACACCGAAGAATGCACAGGGTGGGTAGGGCAAAATAGTTATGTACAAGACACATACTGTAACTGTGGTAAGAATAACACGACAATCCATGGACTGGAACGTTTTATGGGTCGGGTGATTTAAAAAAAATATAATATACTCTTTTATTTAGGAATACACAATACTGTATAACACCATACAGCATGATACAGAACAACACCACAGCACAGAATACAACGCAACACGACTCAACATTACATTACACTGTACCAAACAACCACGGCATAACAACTGACGCAGCACAGTACATCTACATAACACTGTGTCTAAAATCACACAACGTGGGTAGGTACAGAAGAACGCACAGCACACCACACTGCCACACAACACATCCGTGTAGCTATTACACAACAGACTACACCTCACAACACGACACAACAGCTACACAGCAGGCAATACTACACAACAAGACAACAGACTACACCACACAACACGACACAACAGCTACACAGCAGGCAATACTACACAACAACACAACAGACTACACCACACAACACGACACAACAGCTACACAGCAGGTAATACTACACAACAAGACAACAACACAACAGACTACACGACACAACACGACACAACAGCTAGCTGCACAGCAGGCAACGCTACACAACAAGACCACAGACTACAACACACAACATAACAGCTAGCTACACAGCAGGTAATACTATACAATAAGACAACAACACAACAGACTACACGACACAACACGACACAACAGCTAGCTACACAGCAGGCAATGCTACACAACAAGACAACAACACAACAGACTACACCACACAACACGACACAACAGCTAGCTACACAGCAGGCAATACTACACAACAAGACAACAACACAACAGACTACACGACACAACACGACACAACAGCTAGCTACACAGCAGGCAATGCTACACAACAAGACAACAACACAACAGACTACACGACACAACACGACACAACAGCTAGCTACACAGCAGGCAATGCTACACAACAAGACAACAAGATAACAGCAACACAACACACAAAATAGCAACACCACAACGGACCACTCCAAAGCCGTTAGAACGAGGTCTTTGATCACACTCTCCATCCCCCCCCCCCACTGTCCTCCACCCTCCCGTCCCTCTAGTCCCCCATCCCCCCCCCTCCCCCCTCCCCCCCCAAAAAAAGAAAAAGAAAAGAAAAACAACAACAACAAAAACACATAAAACCACATCCACTCTCGACTGACTCCAACATCAAGCGAACGAAGACAAGACACTCCAACCCATCACGCTCCTACCAGGAAACTCCATATATCCTCCCCACCTCCACCCCTCTTACCCTGCCCCCCCCCCCCGACAACCCCGTCCCCACCCACACACCCACACCCACACCCACACACACCACAAGCCAGTACTCACCCTTGTCCAGCGTATCGTCATCCAGCCCGCAGTGGGAGGACAGGCCGGAGGAGGTGAGGGCGGTGGGGTCTGCCGTGGACAGCAGGGTGGTGGTGGTGGTGTCGCCGTAGTCCTTGGGGGAGAGGGTGGCGGCGGAGGAGGGGGCGACTGCAGGGTGCAGCATGCCCAGCCCGTGGTGGCCCGCGGAGGAGTAGGTCACGTGGTGGTGGGAGGGGTGGTGGGGGTGGTGCGGGTGGGGGGCGTGGGGGTGGTGCCCGTAGGGGGACGACACGGGGCACTGTAGGAAGTTGGCCGGGGACCCGTAGACACAGGCAGGGTTGTTCAGACCCGCGCCACCACCACCACCTCCACCCCCACCACCTCCACCCGCGCCACCACCCACCACCATCCCCTGACTGGAGGGGGAGGAGGGGGAGGGCTGGAGGTGGGTGAGGGAGGAGGACGGGTCGCCGTAGTGGCGGGGCGGGGACATCTCGGAGGAGGGGGAGGGGTAGGGGACGGGGGACATGTGGTACTGGTGCAGCGGGGACTGGAACTCGAGCGGCCCGCACCCCGTCTGCTCCGTCAGGCTGAGGATGTCCCGCACAGAGAAAGGGGTGGCGCTGGAGAAGGGCGTGGTGCCGCCGCTACTGCTGCTGTAGCCGCTGTACATGGTGAGGGATGTGGGTGTGGGAGTACAGCAAAGTGGGTATGTGTGTGTGTGTGGAGAGAGAGATGAGTAACTGGTGTGTGGGAAGGACTTGCGAAGGGGGATCCTTACAAAATTAAAAAAAAAAATGGACAGAATTGTGGTGATCACACTGCTGACCAGTGTGGAATCATGACGGCCGTTAGAAAATTACAAGAACAATTCCTGTCCTGAGTTCACACACAGACACACACAGTAATGATTTAGTCCTGTCCTGTCCTGTACTGTAGTGTCCACGCAGCAACGATCCGATACAGTCCTGTCCTATCCTGTCCTGTCCCCCCAGTGTTCGCCAGGGGTCGGCTTTCTCTAGAGGTCTGCCACTTGGGACACCGACTCTTGGACACGTCACAGTTCCCGAGAAAAGTCCTGGCAACAGAAAGAAAATTGAATTTTAATTCTTTTGCATCCAACCACATGAACTATGCCTAAGGTTTAGTTGCATAAGCGACCTTAGCAGTGCAAGATTTGCTTAGCGTTGGTTTTTTTTTTTTTCCTTCTGTCCATGACAATTAGCATAGATTTTGGACAATGCTTAATTAAGCAAAGATCGCTTATGCAACCCAGCCACAAATTCTTATCCACAAATCACAGTCCTTGAAGAAGGACCTATGTTCAAAAGCGTTGACACTTCTTATCAAAGTGAGTCTTACATGCAAACCCATAGTTTTTGTCAGTTTTACTGCAGACTTCCTGATTTTTGTCACTTTTATAGGCGCAACAGGTGTGTTCTGTTTTATTGCTGCAGTCTTATCGTTTTCTCCACAGTCATTTGTTACCGAGCGCTAATGCTATCAAAAAGTAAAGCCAGTATTCTGATATCAGTGTGTGTGTGTGTGTGTGTGTGTGTGTGTGTGTGATTTTTTTTAATGTGTTTGTTTCTTTGTTGTTTTAAGTCTAAGCATTATTTATCAAACACTTGATTAATCACACACACACACACACACACACACACAAACATCACCGAAATTTATCTTTGTACAGTTTCTGTGGATTTGGTATTCACACGATAAAATGAACGCTGTTTTTCTTATCGCAGTTGACATATCTATACTCTTTCACGAGATTTCTGCACGTGAAATACGGGATGATCTCTCCGGTGAGAGCGCGTCGCCACAATGCAGCGCTACTGGGTTTTTTTTTTTCTACT
>NC_134894.1:21903263-21928263 GCF_041734735.1 Babylonia areolata | reverse complement strand
AATTAAAAAAAAAAAAGAAAAAAAGAAGAAGAAATTTCATACTGTCAAAGGGCTTATACCCTTGAAAATATGAAGATATTGCACAGCGGAAAGATACACAAACCCCAATCAGATATGATTTGCAAACAAACAAAACAAAGAAAACAAGCACACATGAAACCACACCACATCAATACCATGCACCAATAAACATGCAGTTGAAAGAAAAGTATGAAGTTATAAATGAGTAAACTCATACAAAAATGGGAACATGTAATGCGAAGAAAACACGAACAGAGAAGTATCATTGTACACCAGACGTGAACAACACACAATATGGATGGACATGCATCACGGTTGTCAGTGATAATAAATATGAAGCTGGATATACTGTGCCAAGTATCAACCAAACTGAAGTTCAGAAATTGATGCTATTCTGTCACAAGAATGGGCGAGGAATGTGCTGATTTTGTTTTAAAGAAAAAAAGAAAAAAAAGAAGTCAACTGTCCTCAAAATACATTTGGAAATTCTGCTTTCATGGATGTCATGGCGTGTGTGTGTGTGTGTGTGTGTGTGTGTGTGTGTGTGTGTGTGTGTGTGCTTTGTCATTAACACACTCGACTGAAGTCTTGATCATAGTGCCCGCGTGTGTTGATAATTTTGGTAACCATTTTCCCCATACTGTTCGCGTTTTGGACCATGTGCTAAAGAGGCAGAGCACATTGTGAATCCCCACTATTAATAGCATTATTACAATTAAAGTCAGTCACTGGGAACTAGACAATGCGATGCATCAACAGATGTGGTCTGTCTCCACACACCACGCGCAATCAAATGTCCACTGGTTTTTGTATAATGTATGCTATTTTCAAACAAACTGGTTTGATAAGTTAAGGAATGGTTTGAGCACAGTAGGAAACAACATTTTTGTTTTATTAAGAGAGAGAGGGAGGGGGTATAGAGACAAAGAGAGAGAGAGAGACGGGGATGGGGTGGGAAGGGGCGCAAACCATAAAAATCTGAAGTGGTTTGGGATATGTAACGGTGGTCGGAGGATTACGAAGTGAGAAAAGATTATCAAAGAGTGTAGCTGAGCACCATTGAACACAAACAAACAATCCACACTGAAAAATTAAAAGTTTCGTCACATCAATACTCTAGCTATGGCACCACAGCGGAATGGATTGCCAGAGCAACAGCTGACACCTCTCCACTGCTCTTCAAACGCTTGTGGCACTGTCAAGCTATTGACTGTCAGCTGGCTGAAACCAGGGCACGGGGTTTAGGGCTTGGAGCCACAAAGATACATGCCTAAAGATCATGAGAAACTTGTTGGTTGCCAGAACTAACTAAAGGCGAATCTCACTTGAACTCATGGTGAGAAATTGTTTCCATCATTACATATCACGGGGCCTCGGCTCAAACAACAAGTGGCCACCAATTGAAGTTACAAGTGCTGGATGATCTTGATCAAACAAGGGCTGCAGTGGGCCAAGTGAAGTGTGGCAACACCAAGTGAATGGCCTGACCAAGCAGATAATAATACAACACATCATCATCCACACCAAGAGACAGAGATGATGTCCTTACAGTGAGCACCGAGCTCATCCACATGACAAGAGGCGCATGGTGTAATCAAGTGGCGATAGGTTTGTCAATGGGGGAGTCATCTCAATCACTTTGCTGTTCAATTGAACTGGAGTGGATCGGTTTTCAACTGGCTGCCCGGACACAGAAGGGAGTGAGAGAGAGAGAGAGAGGGAGAGAGAGAGGAGAAAAAAACGGAAACGAGAAGATAAGTTGTTGTACTTACCCCGGCACTTTTGATATCAACGCTGCCTTGATGACGATGATTGTCTGATGTAGAGGGTGGAGGAGACGACCCTTGGGGTGGCTAGGAGACAACACTTGGCGGGTAGGAGAAGGAGAGAGCACTTGGAGCCGTGTACTAGACAGCACTTAGCACCTCTTATCTGAGTCGGGTAGCGACGCTCATTGGCTGAAGGCGTTGCAGGGAACGTGTTGTGTTGTGGGGGGGCAGTGAAGATGTAACTGAAGGCTGATCCCAGGTAAGGGCCTGACAGTGGGAGGACTGAACCCCGAGGGCCGCGCCACCACACACTGACGACGGTAGTCAGTGGTACCCTGCGGCGTAAAGTTTCCAATGAACCAAGCGACGTCAGCGAAAGGAGGGGCCCGGCCTCGCAGTTTCAATGCTGCAGGTGTGTGTGGGATGAAGGAGCTCGGGGAGGGACTCGTAGTGAAAAGAGGTGATGTTGATGGCAGTTGATGAAGTCCTTAGAGCTCCACTTGGGGGCTGCCCGATGTTTATACTGGCTTCTCCACGCCGTGCACCACCACTACAGGGCCCCGCCACTCGCACTGGCCCCGCCGCGTGCTGCTGGCAGTCAGGGAACTTGCAGGGCCACAGAGACTGACAGCCACCGTCAGTGGAGTTGCCCGCCCCTTCCAGGGTTCCGCATCCACGCCCCTCACCCCACCCCTCCTCCCACTCTTTTCCCTCTTAGTCTGGCAGCACAGCACAGCGCCGCACTACCCCCCTACCCCCTTCTCCCTCACCACCCTCACTCCTTTCCTGCTGCCGTCACCTCTGGCTCCGCCCAGTTGACCAATGGAGGGCGGTGTTACGAAAAAAAAAAAAAAAAAAAAAAAGCAGAGCACGGCGAGAGAGCTGGCCAAATAGTAGTGAGCAACTGGTCTCTGGTGTGACTGACGCAGTGTTTCTGTGTATGTGGGTGAGGCCTAAACTTTACCGAGGGACCTGCCACGCACCACGTGATGGCTTATGTCACCTCACCCATCTCCCCGCCTCCCCCAGTAGTTAGTACCTTCCTTACCTCTCCTACTGCATGGCTCCACTGCGGACTCCCATCACTGAGTCCGCCTCTTTTTGTCCTTCGTTCTCTCTTCCTCATGAATATTCATTCCAGCTGTGTTTGCTGACCCTCTCGTGCTTGGTGCCTTGTCCTGGCAGTGGGGGCTCTGTGTGTGTGTGTGTGTGTGTGTGTGTGTGTGTGTGTGTGCGTGCGTGTGTGTGTGTGTGTGTGTGTGTGTGTGGACACAGCACTCTAGGACTACACACACACACACACACACACACACACACACACACACACACTTTGAAAGTGATCTGTTGACCAGGTTCCAGTCTCTTGCCTTGCTCAATGTCCACACTTATATTACCTCCCTCAGTCCCTCTCGCTCACTGAGTCTCCGACTCCTCCTCCTCCCTCACACCCACCTCAGTCAGTCGCAAACACCGCTACACACCCCTGTTGGGGGGGATGGTGGTGAACCGGCTGAGGGGCTATGCTGGGGTGAGGGAGGGAAGGGGGACTGCGCTAAGCTGATGATCCAACAACATCGTTTGAATAAAATTATATATATATATATATATATATATATATATATATATATATATATATATATATGTGTGTGTGTGTGTGTGTGTGTGTGTGTGTGTGTGTGTGTGATTCTTGTGGATCTCGGGCTGTATTCTGGTCTGTCCTTACTAAAACGGAATTGAGTTGAATGATTTGATAATAGCAACAATAATAATAACAATAATGATAACAATGACAACAACAACAACAACAAAAACAACAACAACAACAAAAAAAACGCCACAATAATAATGACAATATACATGATAATGAAAAGAACTAAATGAATAAATAATACATTAGGCAAGTAACTATGCACAAAATAGAAACGATGGCTCACGGCAGTCTATGATTATTATAGCACAGTGGACTGATAGGAGTCATAGACTCTCACGAGTGATTACTGTCAATGACTGAGTGAGTGCAGTCTACCATACACACTAGCCGAGCATCATCAGCATGAACTGACACAGCACTGGTGCCCCGTCGGTGTCTTCCCGATTCGCCTGTTCCATTTCGCCTATCGCTAAACTGGTTATGTGATCCCGATTCGCCTGTTCCCATTTCGCCTATCGCTAAACTGGTCACGTGATCCCGATTCGCCTGTTCCCATTTCGCCTATCGCTAAACTGGTTATGTGATCCCGATTCGCCTGTTCCCATTTCGCCTATCGCTAAACTGGTCACGTGATCCCGATTCGCCTGTTCCCATTTCGCCTATCGCTAAACTGGTCACGTGATCCCGATTCGCCTGTTCCCATTTCGCCTATCGCTAAACTGGGCACGTGATCCCGATTCGCCCATTCACCTATGCTCTCGAAAAGTCATCAGCTGCTTTATATTTGTATATATACATTCAGTTTTGCTGTTTCAGTTTCAGTTTCAAGGTGTTGAAGCATGCAGACCGATCTCCATATACGCTAAAGCATATCAGCTTGAAAAACAGCAACAACAACAACAATAAAAAACAAAAAGCAAAAAAACAACCAACATAAAAAAAAAAACCCAGCAAATGCCTGATCTTCGCAAGGACTCTACGCGCTGATCAGGCCTTGAGAGGCTGTGCTAGGTTTATGCAAAACATTGACAATATTTTTCAGTAAATGGTGATAAAGCCACTCGGCAGAACCCCATGTGCGCGCGGCACACACACACACACACACACGCATTCACGGTTTATGTGCAGGATAAAATGTATGTAAGAGTTAAAAGCATGTGGTGTGCTGTCCAAAAGATGTGAGGGATTCTTCCTCCATTCCTACACTTCAGCTTATGCAGTTTTTATTGACTCACTTGTGTAAACAAAGTGAGTCTATGTTTTAACCCGGTGTTCGGTTGTGTGTGTGTGTGTGTGTGTGTGTGTGTGTGTGTGTGTGTGTGTGTGTGTGTGTGTGTGTGTGTGGTAAACTTTAACATTGCCATTTTCTCTGCAAATACTTTGTCAGTTGACACCAAATTAGGCATAAAAATAGGAAAAATTCAGTTCTTTCCAGTCATCTTGTTTAAAACAATATTGCACCTATGGGATGGGCCAAAAAAAAAAAAAAAAAGAAAAAAGAAAAAAAGAAAAAAAAAAGAAGCCTAATTATATGCAAACTGCATTTACTGTTATATTTATATTTTTTGTATTCTCTAAACTTGGCACTTTGATCTGATATTCTGACCCAACAACAAGAGCAGTCATTATTATCATTTTTTGTTCAAACAGGAACTTCTTTTGCTAAGCATGGAAGTTTAATTTATTTTGCAAACGTTTTGGTGCAGATAGTAAATTAATTAATGCTAGGGGAATTAATTCGCTTTAAACTGATCTTTCTCATCTTAAACATTACATTTTGAAATTATACTCAATACATAAAAAGCTTGGATTTTTTTTAAAGTGTATCACAAGTGAGTCTTGAAGGCCTTGCCTCTCTTGTTTTTGGATCTGTATGCACTCCTCTTTGTTCTCCTGACGGTCTTAAAGCACTGGTATCTTTACACAAACATATTTTGATACTTGTCTTTGCACGGATTGTATCTGTATTTATCCCTTCATTTGTTTTGATTTACTTATTAATTTGATGACTCATCCATTTATGTGTCCTTTTTCCCCCTCAAGGCCTGACTAAGCGCGTTGGGTTACGCTGCTGGTCAGGCATCTGCTTAGCAGATGTGGTGTGGCGTATATGGATTTGTCCGAACGATGTGACGCCTCCTTGAGTAACTGAACTGAACTGAGTATGTCTGCGTGTGTGTGTGTGTGTGTGTGTGTGTGTGTGTGTGTGTGTGTGTGTGTGTGAGTTTGTGTTTGGCAGAGAAGGGGTGGGGGTGGCGGGGGGGGGTGGGGGGGGGGGGGGGGGGGGGGCTGATTAGGCGAAACGGGAATGACGAAACAGGATAAAGAATTAAACTCTCAAGAGGCCGTTGAGATTCGAGACACCATCACGGAGTAGGCGAATTGGGAACATGCGAATCGGTCGGTCCTGTTCCGTCCCATCCACTGTGCTGGCGGCGATGATAATATTTTGCTGTTGATCACCAAACACCAAACTCGCGAGAAATTGTAGCGTAGAAACTAGAGTCACAGAAGCAGTATCTTCTTCAGCGCATACAAAACTGCTGCCCGACTCGTCCTCAGAAAGAAAAGATCTGAGCACATCCCTCCTCTTTTGCAACATCTCCATTGGCTCCCTGTCTTACACAGAATAAAGTACAAGATCAGCACTCCATGTTATGAATGTATTCATAAATCTGCCCCTTCCTATCTCTGTGGCTGCCTTCGCTTCTACACTCCATCTCGCTCACTGCGATCGGCTTCGGATCCACTCTGTTTATGCATTCCCAGATACAAACACTCGACTGTTTAACGCCGTTCTTTCTCTGTCTCTGGACCTTGCAATTGGAATGAACTTCCTCTTTCTCTTCGTCAAGTTTCCACACTCAGCTCTTTCAATTCTGTCTTTAAAACCCACCTCTTCCCAAAATAGCTACCCTTCCCTGCCTCTTCCTTGTCTTCAGTTTCTTCAGTTTTACAGTTATGCTTGCGTGTGAATGGCTGGTGCAAAAGCGCTTTGATTTGTCTCTGCACAAGATTCAGCGCAATCTAAATACCATTATTATTATCATTATTATTATTATTATCATTCGTTCGTGAACTGCGACTCTCACATTCACTCGTATACACGAGTAGGCTTTTACGTGTTTGACCGTATTTAACCCCCCTACCCCCTCCCCCTCAAACCCCACATGTAGGCATCCATACTTAGTTTTCATGGGGAGAAGAAGCAGAATCCGATATCGGGGATCTGTGTGCGAGTGGTAAAGCACCCGACTAGGAAGTAAGTATCCACGGGTTCGAATCCCATAAGGACTTGTATTAAATCTTCTTCCTTTTTTTTCTTAATTTTTTTTTTTTTACTCATTGTGTCCTCTTCTCCACCGGACCTTTAGTAATGGGCTGAGTGTTAGTCTTTCGGATGAGACCTCAACCCGAGGTCCCATGAGTAAGTAGTTGTATAACTATACTACTGCTCCCGTATGCAGCTTGTATTTATCCCACATAAAATACTACTACTACTACTACTACTACTACTACTAATGATGATGATGATGATAATACTAGTACTACTACTGCTACTACTTTTAATGATAATGATAATGATGATGATAATAATAATAATAATAATAATAATAATAATAATAATAATAATAATACTGATAATGATGATAATCATACAACTACTACTACTACTGATGATGACAATGATGATGATGATGATGATGATGATAATAATAATAATAATAATAAGAAGAAGAAGAAGAAGAAGAAGAAGAAGAAGAAGAAGAAGAAGAAGAAGAAGAAGAAGAAGAAGAAGAAGAACGCAATAATAATTAAAGGGGTTGTTCCTAGTAGGATTATGTAGAAAAAATTCAAAAATTCGCTTTGAATGAAAATACAAACACATTTGCAGACAGAAAAACAACCCCCCCAAAACAAACACACACAAAAAACAAAAAACAATTAAAAAAACAAAAAAAACCACAAAAAAAACACACAAAAAAACCCAAAACAAACAAAACACCGAAACAAAACAAACAAAAAAACCCAAAAAAAACAACAACATACAAACAAACAAAAAATCCGTTATCGCTGCACTGTGGCGACGCGACGTACACGCTCTCCCCGGAGAGAGGTTCCTGAATTCCACACAGGGAAATATGTTGTGAGAAACATAATACGATACGATACGATACGATACGATACGTTTCGTTTATTTATTTATAGTCTGTTCATCTAAGATGATGATATTAGACTGAAAACGATACGATACGATACAATACGATACAATGCAATTCAGTGCAATGCAATGCAATGCAGTGTAGTGCAATACGATACGATTCGATACGATACAGCATGATACGATACGATACGATATGATACGATATAAATAAAACGACATCAAATCAAACCATGTTGCTCATTGTCAAACTGACCGAAAAAGGTCATATTTAAAACAATGCAATCAGAGAAAGAACCCAAACAATGGTAAACAGCAAGGTCAGTTAAAGACAGTTTCTGTTGTAGTGTCAATTTCTCAAGGAGGTGTCATTGTGTTCGGACGAATCCATATACGCTACGCCACATCTGCTAGGCAGATGCTTGATCAGCAGCATAACCCAACACACTTAGGCCTGGAGTGCATGCGTATATATTTGCGTACCTATCAGACTGGATTTCTTCTTCAGAATTTTGCCAGAGGACAACACTCTCGTTGCCATGGGTTCTTTTTCGGTGCGCCAAGTGCGTGCTGCACACAGGACCTCGGTTTATCGTCTCGTCCGATTGACTAGATGCTCTGTTTGATATTCCAGTCAAAGTTGGGAGAAAGGGAGAGAGCGGGAATCGAACCCAGACCCTCACGGACACTGTATTGGCAGAAGAGCATCTCATCCATTCTGTCAACTTCCCCCAGAAGATAACGAACGAAAAGACTAATTAACTCTTTCCATACGAACGGCGAAAGAGACGACGTTAACAGAGTTTCACCCCAATTACCATCATCAAAATATTGCAAGCGGAAGTCTCTTATACTGAAGACGTGAATGTTGACAAAGAATACCACAATTCTGACGACAGAAGCTAAAGGTTGGGTCATTCAGACACCCACTGGACATCCGAGGGGTCTGTGTAGAGGAGAAGAGCGGACTGGCCGTACTGAGTGAGTTAAACCAATGTTTAGTCGCAGTCATTGTGGCAGCACTGTTCTGGGAGTGGAGGGTAAATGACTGGGAAGCACAGAGCATGATTACATTGGTATATGTGTTTTCATTGTGTTTCGATCCTTTGGGTTTTTAAAATATTTTTTATTACAATTTCCTTTGCTTTAGCCTCACCTTATTTTCTTTGAGGGCTGAATAGGAAGGTGGAGAATAGTTAAGCCGCTTATCTGCAAAGAAAGGGTCTGTAAGTGTCTGGCTAGATCCGATTTCTCCTCTTTCCCTTTCTCACAAGTTTGACTGGAAAATCAAAACTGAGCGTCTGGTCATTCAGATAAGACGATACACCGAGGTCCCGTGTGCAGCACGCACTTGGCGCACTGAAAAAATAACTCACGGCAACGAAAGTGTTGTCGTCTGGCGAAATTCAGTACATGAAATCCTCTCTGATAGGTACACGAATATAATTATATGCATGCAGTCAAGGCCTGACTAAGCGCGTTCGGTTATGCTGCTGGTCAGGTATCTGCATAGTATACTTTTATGTGGTGTAGGGTGTATGGATTTGTCCGAACGCAGTGACGCCTCTTTGAGAAGCTGAAACTGAAACTGAGCTGAGTATGTATACACACACACACACACACACACACACACACACACACACACACACACACACGTGTGTGTGCGTGTGTGTGTGTGTGTGTTTATCTATATATGTATATATATATATATATATATATATATATATATATATATATATATATATATATATATATATATATATATATATATATATATATCTTTCTATCTATCGATCTATAACATGTTCGTGGCTTATCTATTGCCCTCGTCGATTATTCTTATCTTGTCTCGTCTGATCTTGCGAAGGTAAGGTAGAATAGTTAAGACAGGTTGTTTGAAGAGAAGTGTGGAGGTGAGGGCAGGCAGGCAGGCAGGCAGGCAGGTAGAGGGGCTGGCATGACACTGTTGACACAAGCAGCCGAGGCAGAGAAAGTGGAGGTGGAAGTTGGGGTGGGGGTGGGGGTGAGAGGGTGCTGACCTGACATGACATGTAGTGTTGACACAGGCCAAGACAGGGCCGATACATCATCACACCACTTTGCAGGCTGTCATCTCACTACAACCACCACTACTGGCCCTGATCAACAGAGGAAGTTTTCTCGGATCTCTCGCGGCGAAGACAATCCTTCCCCTGCCTTGACAGCACGGCTTTTTTAGCACTAACGTCAACCCCCCCCCCCCCCCTCACCCGACTCCCCCGACCCCATACGACCCCCCCCCCCACCCCTTTCCCACCGTCTCCATCCCCGCTCCGTCGCACACTCCCTTCCTCAACCGCGCTAATACCCGTGGCTCACCCCACCCCCACCACCCCCATCCCCTCCAACTCACTCCCCCACCCCTTTCACAACTCTTCGAGTGCACGGTTCGTGTGTTTCGCTTTTAGTCTTCCTATTCTTCCCTCCATCCACCCCCTCCCCCCCCCCCCCGCCCCCGATATACTCCAGCACTCTCAACCTTCTCTTCCCCCCCCTCCTTCCCCACTACCCAACCTTTCTAGTGCTGTTTCTCCGTACCTGTCAATCTCCCTATCTCTTAATATCAATTTCTTCTTTTCGCAACGAAAGTACAAACTGATGTCATATTGGTGTATTGATAATGCTGAGAATGCAATGCATTTTGTCAGTTGCGAAAAAGACAACGACAACAACAACAACACACACACAAACACACAGACACACACACACGGGCGAAAAAAAAAAGAAAGAAAGAAAGCGGGGAGATTTGTATCGATTAAATGGACTCCTTACATTCCTTTGGTTGGGCTTGTTGGTGCCCCCCCCCCCCCCCAAACCCCCAATATCACCCATCACCCTCTCCCCTCCCCCCCCATATCTCCCATCACCCTCTCCCCTCCCCCCCATATCACCCATCACCCTCTCCCCTCCCCCCATATCTCCCATCACCCTCCCCCCTCCCCCCATATCTCCCATCACCCTCCCCCCTCACCCCATATCTCCCATCACCCTCTCCTTCCCCATATCTCCCATCACCCTCTCCCCCCCCACCCCCCATATCCTCCCATCACCCTCTCCCGCCCCTCCCCCCCCATATCTCCCATCACCCTCTCCCCTCCCCCCCAATTTCTCCCATCACCCTCTCCCCCCCCCATCACCCTCTCCCCTCCCCCCATATCTCCCATCACCCTCTCCCCTCCCCCCATATCTCCCCTCACCCTCACCCCCCCATATCACCCATCACCCCTCTCCCCTCCCCCCCATATCTCCCAACATCCTCTCCCCTCCCCCCATATCTCCCATCACCTCTCTCCTCCCCCCCATCTCACCCCTCACCCTCTCCCCTCCCCCCCCATATCTCCCATCACCCTCTCTCCCTCCCCCCATATCACCATCACCCTCTCCCCTCCCCCATATCTCCCATCACCCTCTCCCTCCCCCCATATCTCCCATCACCCTCTCCCCTCCCCCCATATCTCCCATCAACCTCTCCCCTCCCCCCCCATATCTCCCATCGCCCTCTCCCCTCACCCCCATATCTCCCATCACCCTCTCCCCTCCCCCCCATATCTCCCATCACCCTCTCCCCCCCCCCCATATCTCCCATCGCCCTCTCCCCTCCCCCCCATATCTCCATCACCCTCTCCCCCTCCCCCCAATCTCCCATCACCCTCTCCCCTCCCCCCAATCTCCCATCACCCTCTCCCTCCCCCCCATATCTCCCATCACCCTCTCCCCTCCCCCCCAATATCACCCATCACCCTCTCCCCCCCACCCCCACATATCTCCCATCACCCTCTCCCCTCCCCTCCCGCCACCACTCATAAACTTTCTGATTCCCTGACTCTACTCCTTTAAGAAGGAAGGAGGCAGAATGATTAAGACACTTATATGCCATCACAGTGTTAGTGAAGGTCAGAGTTTGAGTCCAGCTCTCGTCCTTTCTTACAAGTTTGAAAGGAAAATCAAACTGAGCGTCCAGTCATTCGGATGAGACGATAAACCGATGTTCCTTGTGCAGCACGCTCTTTAGCGCACCGGCTAAAAAAAAAAAAAAAAAAAAAAAAAGAACCCATGGCAACAAAAGAGCAGCGCTCTGGCATATTCTGTTGAGAACATCCAGTTTGTTAGGTACACACACACAATGTTCATGCACTCCAGCCATGACTAAGCGCACTGGGTTATGAAGCTGGTCAGGTATCTGTATATACGTATTGTAGATGTGGTGTAGCGTACATGGATGTGGAGTAATGGCCTAGAGGTAACGCGTCCGCCTAGAAAGCGAGAGAATCTGAGCGCGCTGGTTCTCCCCCTCCACTAGACCTTGAGTGGTGGTCTGGACACAAATCATTCGGATGAGACAATAAACCGAAATGCTCTTTGATGGTGTGTGTGTGTGTGTGTGTGTGTGTGTGTGTGTGTGTGTGTGTGTGTGTGTGTGTGTGTGTTGTGTGTGTGTGTGTATGTGTGTGTATGTGTAACTCCTCAAAAACATTAAGGCAGAAAAAAAGGCTGGAACTGAACTGTGGCACGCGACGCACTCTTTCCGGGGAGAGCAGCCCGAATTATATTTATAGAGAAATCGGGTGTGATTTAAAGTAGAACGACACAATACAATACAGCGCAATGTAATGCAGTGCAATGCAATACAATGCAACACAGTACAGTACAATACACTCAGTTTCAGTTTCAGTTTCACTTTCTCAAGGAGGCGTCACTGCGTTCGGACAAATCCATACACGCTACACCACATCTGTTGAGCAGAGCCTGACCAGCAGCATAACCCAACGCGCTTAGTCAGGCCTTGAGTGCATGCTTACATATTTGTGTACCTATGAAAGGGGATTTCATTTTACGTAATTTCGCCAGAGGACAACACTCTCGTTGCCATGGGTTCTTTTTCAGTGCGCCAAGTGCGTGCTGCACACGGGACCTCGGTTTATCGTCTCATCCGAAAGACTAGACGCTCAGTTTGATTTTCCAGTCAAACTTAGGAGAAAGGGCGAGAGCGGGATTCGAACCCACACCCTCACGGACTCTCTGTATTGGCAGCTGAGCGTCTTAACCATTCTGCCACCTTCCACCTTCCAATACACTACAACCTGGTATCACACTATATTATTCTCCAGTGCTGTTCTGCTGATTTGTTGCTAATATCTTCGTTCTTTTATTGTTATGCAGCTGTTACGATTACTGTGGTCATTATTACTATTATTAATTGATTAAATAATGCATTAATTTTCTTATTCATTTATTCGTTAATCAACGGTACACACGAAACATAAAACTATGTGTTGCGCAAGACGAGTCCGTATCATTATTTCAATTCCGTTCTCTGTCTGTTTCTGTCTCTCTGTCTGCCTCCCTCTCTCTGTGTCTCTCCTGCGACATGGACTTTTTAAGCTAATGATAATGTAATGGAGGTACTATTGAGTGGTAGGGAGTTGTTTATTTTATATTTGAATTTGGATAAAACGATTAAAGAATGAAAACATGAAAAGGAATAATTTTGGATCAATCTTGTCATGGATCGACATCCTGTCGGTGACACCACTTTTGTTGTGTTAACCCGAGTGGTTTAGTAAGGGGACGGTTAAAAAAGAATTTAGATTATTATTGAATTAAAGAGTCACTCATTCACTCACTCATTCCCTTGACCGCTGGGGTCGTTGGGGGGACATGAGGAAGATGTCATAGCTCGCCACGTCGTTCTGTTGGCAGCTGTCGTGAGGAGATCTGGCATCGTCATTTTGGTCCATTCCTTGACGTTGTCGGACCAGCGACAACTGAAAAGAAGAGTATAGGATAGAAAAGATCCGCGCGTAGGTCAGGGGCATATAGCAGGCGAGTCACAAAAGGGTTTTTCTATTGTTTTATTACAATATTAAGAGAAGAAGAAGAGGAGAAGAGAAGAAGAGATAAGACAGTGCAGTAGAATATTAGGCAGCTGACTGTGTGTGCGACACGCTCGATATGTGCTTGAAAGCGACACCTCGGAAAGTGACCGGCAGACGCTTACCTTTCAAATTCGAATCTGAGAAGGAAAGAGAAACACCCGTAGGTGCTGGGGAGGACCCAGAGAAGCACTGTATCCACCCACCCTTGGAACAATCCTGCACCATCCTTGGAGGCCTGCGCTGTGTTCACGATTTGTGCAGGTACGCACAGGACACTCCATTAAGAATTCAAGGGACATAACTGCTCCCGAACAGGGGCAAAAGAGACCACAGGATGCAACTCGCGACAGCCTTAAAAGAAGTATCCCCATGGGTGTACCTGCCAGTATTTCATGACTGCAGAGCCCACCGGCAAAAGACTCCACCCTCGAGCTGCTGAGCACACTCCACAGACCAAACCGCCCATGCCCGCAGACAGATGAAGACAGTGCCACTCCATACGGTCTTATGTGCCCTCAAGAGAGAATCTGAATAGTGTTACGCCACAGGAGTTACCTCCTCATGTTAAGTTTGGACACCGTCACTGCAGTGAAACTGTCGTCCGCTTTACGGCATGTGCTGTGAGTTGAACTACGATTAGTAGCCAGCTGAGCACTTGGCTACAATAAAGTACCAAAATGTCGGTTATCCCTTAGTAGTTTATTTTGCTTCAATTCTGTATTTCCTTTTTGTTCCATTTTATCAGTTGTACACCAGTTTTGTTCTGAGTCACTAGAGCTTTACAGCAAATGACATTAAACATTTCAGTGTTCAGCGTTATCTCTCTCTCTCTCTCTCTCTCTCTCTCTCTCTCTCTCTCTCTCTCTTCAGACTTCACAGATTATCATGTCCTTAACAAAATAAAGAAAAACAAAAATTCCTTGCAAGCACGTAAAATCACAAAATGCCAAACACAGAGACACACTATCTATAGGCAGATGAAAGATTTAATAAGTGATCATCATAACCACCACATTAAGTACAAACCACTCACTGCAAACAATAGACCGTTGTGCACGCGCACAGCACAGAGAGAAGGCAAACGGAAGTTATCGCAGCGAAATGGAGCAGTATAGTCACCACTTAACAAACTGAAATCGCGGGTCCTAAAAGTGGAACAAACTTGTCGACAACAGGGAAAAAAAATACCACCCCCACCTATGGTTTTCACTTTTTTTTTTTTGTTTTTTGTTTGTTTGTTTGATTTGTTTTGTTTTCATTATTCTTTTTTTTTTTTTAATCTAAACAATTAATGTGGTGTATCACATTTCAACCCTGCCACAACTTTGGACTGTTTTCACTGTGGACAACTGTGGCCTATCCACACTGTGGACAACTGTGACCTGCATCACTGTGGACAACTGGCCTGCCTCACTGTGGACAGCTGTGGTCTGCCCCTCACTGTGGACAAACTGTGGCTTGCCCTCGCTGTGGACAGCTGTGGTCTGCCCTCACTGTGGACAACTGTGGTATGCCCTTTACTGTGGACAGACAGCTGTGGTCTGGCCTCACTGTGGACAACCGTGGTCTGCCCTCACTGTGGACAACCGTGGTCTGGCGCTACACTGTGGACAACTGGGGTCTGCCCTCACTGTGGACAAATTGCTGTCTGCCCTCACTGTGGACAACTGTGGTCTGCCCCTCACTGTGGACAGACAGCTGTGGTCTGCCATGACTGTGGACAACTGTGGCCTGTTTCGGTCTTAAGGGTTTATTGATTTAAACGGACTGAAAAATTTGCTGGATGTTTAATTAAAGTTAAATTTCTTTTCAGTTTGATCGACATGGTAAATATCTCCATGCTTAATATTACCGTTATCATTCATTCATTTATCTATCTATAATTCATCTATCTATTTTTGTTTTGTCTTAACAGATTTATTTGTGTGAAATTCGGGCTGCTCTCCCAAGGAAGAACGTGTCGCCATAGTGATGCGCCACACTTGTTCGTCTGCCTGCAAGTGTATTTGTTTCAACTATGAATAAGAACTTATCAAACCATAATTATAGACTCAACACCTATTTTGACAACAGAAGCCTCACACCCAGCAGGGACACACACACACACACACACACACACACACACACACACACACACACACACACACACACACACGCACATACACGCACTCCCCCCCCCCCACACACACACACAAAGAAGAAGAAGAAGAAGAAGAAGAAGAAGAAGAAGAAGAAGAAGAAGAAGAAAAAGAAGAAGAAACTGTCCAGGGGTAGTTTCAGGGGTGGAGGACTCCGTGTTGTGTGTTTAACAGCAGTTATCACGGACACTGGCGTGTGCCGTTTTTATATGGGGCGAAAACCAGTAGACAGCGCCGTCAGTTTCACATCCTGTCATGACCGCACCAACTGCCTGCGGTACCAGTCACCGCGTCTTGCTGGGGTCGTTATCACTTCCTTTCTCACCCCCTACACCCCTCACTGCCTCTTCCCCATCCCCACCTCCATTCCATCCTCATCCCACCTCCACACCCCTACCATTAACTCCCCCCCCCACCCTCTTTCCTGCAGACCTGAGGGGCCAGACGTCCCCACAGCAATCTCCAGGGTGCTGTGACCCTGGTGAGTATTACTGTATGAAAAATACTCCTTTTTTTTTGGAGGTGGGAGGAGGGGGTTGGGGGGGGGGGGGGGTGGGGGGGTCACTGCATATATCTAAGTGTGCAATTTTGACTGCTCTTCCCTCCCTGTGAGAGCGCGTTGCCACAGTGCAATATATATATATATATATATATATATATATATATATATATATATATATATGTGTGTGTGTGTGTGTGTGTGTGTGTGTGTTTGTGTTTGTGTGTTTGTGTGTGATTGTTTATACATAATCATATATCCATTTATCATTGTACACTTATTTCTTTGCTCTGATGCTGTTTTTCTTTCTTCTGCGGATGCATTTCTTTTAGTTGAACGTGTATTTCTTTTTCCACAGAACTTTGCCGTGGGTTTTCACTTGCATGCTGCACACAGGACCTACTGTATTGTATCATCCGAAAGACTAGCACCCGGACCACCACTCAAGATGCCACTAGTGGAGAGTGCGGGTGTGGGGGGTGGGGTGTAAAAGTCCCATTCCGAATAAAGACTCTGCACGCTCGTTTCCTACAATCGGTCGTGTTACCATTAGGCTACCGCTCCACACCCCAACCCTACCCCCACCCCCACCCCCTCACCGCCCTCCACACACACTTGCAACAACCAAGTCTAGATTAGTTGTTTAGGAGCTAGCCTTTCGGATGTCCTGATGTCCTGGAAAGATCACGGTCTCAGCGCGTAAGTGCAAGAAACACATGGTGACAAGAGAGTACAGTGGAGTGATGGCCGAGAGGTAACGAGAATCGCTCATTCATTCATTCATCCATTTATGTATCTATCCGTCTATTCATTCATTCATTCATTCATCCATTTATGTATCCATCCGTCCATTCATTCATTCATTCATTTATATATCCATCCGTCCATTCATTCATTCATTCATTCATCCATTTATGTATCCATTTGTTCATTCATTCATTCATCCATTCCTCTCACAACGTATCTCTGTTCCTGTCTGTCTCTGTCTCCATCCCAAATCATCACACACACCCTCCCCCCTCACCTCCATCCTCCTGTCTCTCTCTCCACTCGCTGTCTCCCATTGTTCATTCAGGGCACCATGTGTTGTCCACATGGACTGTGACGAGTGCAGAAGAGAAGAAGAAGAAAAAGAAGAAGAGGAAGAAGAGTGTGGTGATGAATGGTATCAAGAAAGATTTCACCTCCGCGCCCAATGAACGTGTCCCGTGCTGTGTCAGTTCAGGGAACTGGGCCCCCATCGGCCCCGTCCATCTCGCTTATCTCCCTTCCGCCAAGGCGGCGGAGAGCGGATGTGACGTCACAGCTCCCTGGTTTGTCTTCGATGGTATCTTAGCCAGCGTGACTTTCGCACAGAAAGACAGAGAGAGAGAGAGAGAGAGAGAGAGAGAGAGAGAGAGGGTTAGAGAACTAGAGGGAGAAGGGGGCGAGGGGGGCTAGAGAGAGAGAGAGAGAGAGAGAGAGAGAGAGAGAACCACATGATGTGGAGTCTTGTCGGGTTTTCTTATCGATTTTTTTTTTTTTTTAAGTTTACCTTTGTTCTCTTTTTCTCGTCGTTCGTTGTTTTTGAAGAAGAAGGCATTTTCACTGTTTATGTAAACGAATGAATAAATCAATACAAAAATAGATAGATGAATAAGATAAATAGATAAATAATCAGATAGATCAATAGATGAATAAAAAATAATAAATTTAAAAAAAAGATAAATATATAGATAGATAGATAAATAAATATCGATGGACCGGTCCAACGTCGCTTTAGAAAAATCATTTCTGCGTGCTAGTCACATCATTCATGGGGCCCTTACTGGCTTGCAGTGTCAAGATTTTATTTCTTCGTATGTGATATAAATAGTTTGTGTGTGTCCCAGGATGTGTGTGTGTGTGTGTGTGTGTGTGTGTGTGTGTGTGTGCTATAACATTGACAGTTATGTATTGCTTCATGTTTTTTTTCATGGAAGGCGCAATTTAAACTGTTATTATCATGATTATTGTCATCATTGTTATTGGAGAGACAGAGGTGACAGTATCGGTCAGGCATTGTACTAATTCAGTGTACAGCAGTAATCAGGGTTTGAGGTCCTGGTTTCGGCATGGTGTTGTGTCCTTGGAAAAGGCAGTTTGCTCCGATTTTCTCACCTCACCCGGGTGTAAATGGTTATGTGACTTTTGTTGAGGACGTTTAAAACAGCGGAAAGAGAGGATTGTTATTATTATTATTTTTATTAGTAGTAGTAGTAGTAGTAGTATAGTAGTAGTAGTAGTAGTAGTAGTAGTAGTAGTATCATCATCATCATTGTCATTATATTATTATTATTATTGCTGTTTCTGCTGCTGCTGTTGAGTTTAAATCTCTGGCGCTAGGAAGCTGAATCATAGCGACTGACACAAAAACAAAAAAAACAAAACAAACAAACAAAAAAGGACAGATTTAGTTAACAAAGTTTTTAAGAGTTAAAGCGATATAAGAATATACTCCGAAAAAAAAGACAGATTCAGTTAACACAGTTTTTAAGAGTTAAAGCGATATAAGAATATACTTCAAATAAAAGGCAGATTCATCAACACAGTTTTTAAGAGTTAAAGCGATATAAAAAAAATATACTCCGAAAAAACAAAGACAGATTCAGTTAACACAGTTTTTAAGAGTTAAAACGATATAAGAATATACTCCGAAAAAAAAGACAGATTCAGTTAACACAGTTTTTAAGAGTTAAAGCGATATAAAAATATACTCCGAAAAAAAAAGACAGATTCAGTTAACACAGTTTTTAAGAGTTAAAGCGATATAAGAATATACTCCGAATAAAAGACAGATTCAGTAAACACAGTTTTTAAGAGTTAAAACGATATAAGAATATACTCCGAAAAAAAAGACAGATTCAGTTAACACAGTTTTTAAGAGTTAAAGCGATATAAGAATATACTCCGAAAAAAAGACAGATTCAGTTAACACAGTTTTTAAGAGTTAAAGCGATATAAGAATATACTCCATCCGCCCCCGTCTTCCTTTCTGTCCTCCTGCACACCCTCATATAAGTGGAACTGACGAACTGGCAACGCATGTTTGTTTGTTTTTTTCAGACTGAGCGTTTTCCATAAGCATGGAGACAGTGTAAACAGGATGTTGACGTCGACTATGTAGGCCAGTGTGTCCTCTGACCATGCCTGCATGCCGCGTGGTGGCGCTGTAGGCTTACTTTGGGGGCTGAGCATTTTTGGTGTGGACCACAATAAATCACGGACCACTCAAAACATGCCAAGATTTTATTTCAATACGCTGTTTTATTCGGTTGAAAATATGAAGAGCTGTGGCGTTCGAAGCTCTGTAGTAAGCGTCTTGAGGACGGCAAAACATAATGTTCTCACAGAGGCGTCGCTGCGTTCGGACAATTTCCGTATTATACATCACACCATATCAGCTAGGCAGATGCCTGACAGAAGCATAACCCATCACGCTAGCCGGGCCTCGAGTGCATGCAGAGTACATTTGTGTACCTACCAGAGCGGATTTATTTCATACAATTTTACCAGAGGACAAGACTTTTGTTGTCGTGGGCTCTTCTTCTTTCTTTCTTTCTTTCTTTCTTTTTTCCAGTGCAGCATGTGCGTGCTGCACACGGGACCTCGGTATGCTGTTTCATCCGAATGACAAAGACGCTCATGCAGTTTGATTTTCCAGTCAAACGTGGGAGAAAGGGCGAGAGCGGGATTCGAACCGAGAACCTCACGGTCACTGAAATGGCAGATAAACGTCATGACCATTCTGCCACCTTGCTTCCTCCCTTTTTGTTCATACACCTAGAGTAGTGGAGGCTCTCAAAGTCCTTACTAGCTCGTTGGGTGTATGCGGTGCGTCAGACCAACTGCTTCACACCCACGTCACCCTTTTTAAGCAGCTGTTTTCTGGCGTGTGTGGATCAGTCCGCACACTTTGACACCCCCTTGGTACTGAAACAGAAAGTGCAAGACATAAGGAGACAAACTTGGTGACCGTGGAAACGATCTGGCTGAGTGGTTGTCACTTAAGAGAGAGAGAGAGAGAGAGAGAGAGAGTCAAAGTCACTGACCGCTCTTTAACCAAGGGGAACAACCCTACAAAGCGGTGTGGAAAATAAAAACTCATGCTTGAGCTGGTAATGATTGACTGGTTCATTCATTCATCGTTTTTACTGATTTACTCATTCTCTCATTTATCTATTTTTAAACCAACTGACCGTGTAGGCCCATAATCAGAGCTGAAAATAAACATCTTCAGGTCAAAGCAGATAAAGAGTTCCTTGGACAAAACGCAAGGAATTGCAAACAAATCCACTATTAGTGATCAAATCATGTTGCTTATTGCCCAGTCTGCCGCAAAGGGTCCATTTCAAGGCTGCCCATTGGTGGTGACGACAGCTGTACTTGTGTATAAGGTGAGGGTGCCAGGGAAAAAAAAGAAGAATAGCAAGCAATTTTTTTTTAAAGAAAATCACACTGACAAACAGTATTGCACAATGGTCAGCCAACACCCACACTTTTCAGGATTTATTCATGGTCATCAGATCACAGCAGCCCGGCAAACAGCCTCAGATATATGACATGAATACATGATGGCGTGCTTGCCTTTTTTTTTTTTGTCGCGGGACGGTTGGCCTTCGCCGCTTTGTTTGTCGGCCAAGTCTTGCTGTGCTTGTGCCCCAGCGTTGATGCTTCTCGTTCTCTCTCTATTGACTTCTTCCTCCACCACTCGTTTATTATTCATTTTTTCCACTTTATTTATATCTCAGCTTAGTTTTGTTCAAAACTCATGTATGTTCACGTCTTCCATTTATGATGACGTCCGTCACATATTCAGTATGTACACGTGTCAGAACAGGACTTTATATAATATTTTCTTGTTGTCCTGTTCATCGATATTTGTGTTGTATTGTGACATGTTCCAAATAAAATACTGTTTAAACCGAACAGCCTCAGCACAGACAGCGATAAAACGAAAATGTGCAAAGAACGTACTTTTATCCCTTTCTGTGGATTCTTACCCATTTGGCTCACGTGATATCAGTTATTTGCATTTCAAAGTATTAATATCATAACACCCTCGTTAAAAACAAAAGAGAAAAGAAAATCATTTCAAATTCAGCCGGCATTTTTCATTATGCTCTAGCGTTATGGTTAGGGTTAGGGCTATGCTCATTTACATCGTTTCGAATCTTGGAATGCGTATTATCTAATATGCTAGTTTCAGATTATTTTGTCTTACTACAAGACATTGATTACAGACATTTCGTAAATGTGCAAAGGGGTCGAATGTGTTTGATACATGCCAGTTATTATTATCATTATTTTTTTTAATGACTGATAATTAGTTTGTGTGTGTGTGTGTGTGTGTGTGGGGGGGGGGGGGGTGTTGCTGGTGGTGGTGTTTTCTTATAATTTTTATTTATTATTTATTTATTTATTTTCTTTTTTATTACAATATTTCTTTTTATACTTTGCGTATTTAGAAATAGAAATACCCTTGCAAGTTAATGGTCATTGAAATTCATTGCAATTGCCTAATGTGTTAAGGATGTAATTTTCTTATAGTGATATATGTGAACTGTGCAAAATTATGTCAAACATGATGTTTCATTGAAAGAAATATAACCTTCAATGCAAGGTTGCAAAAAGATTAAGATTATTGATAATCCAATGAATCAAAATCAATGAACTGGAGTTTGTTCTGTAACTCACCCACCACAATAAAGCGCACACGACGGAAGTCAACCTGTGAATGGGAACAGTTCTCTATCGCTGACACCTGTCGGCAAAGATACTGGGCCGGGATGCACGAGGCGATCTTTGCAGTGCTAAGTTTGCTTAAAGTTAAGAATGTTCCCAAATATATGGAATTTACCGGGGAGTATCATTATCCCCTTTTTTTTCTTTCTCCTCAGATCTGTTGGATAAGTCGTCGTCAATCGATTCTACGTCTTTTCACCCAGAGTGATGGGGAGGGGGTGAGGGGGGCGGGGTGGGGGGTGGGGGGGGGGGGGGGGCGCTTGAAGTGATGGGCGGCAGCAAGCAGTAAACGCCATAGTTTCATGCAGACACAGAAGGGAACTCACTATGCATAGCTTGTTATCCCCCTTACCAATGAATGGATCATGTGAGGGGAGTTGAGTATGGGCGGTAGCAGTAAACGCCATGGTTTCGTACAGACACAGAAAGGAAATCACTGTGCGTAGCTAGTTATCCCCCTTCCAATGAATGGATCATGTGAGGGGAGCTGACAGTGCCGGTAGGGGGCGCTGGCAGGGGTGGGGAATGAAGGGGAGAGGTGAGGGAGGGAGTGTGGAATGTGCTGTGCCTTGTCTGGGGGGGCGGGGGGAGGGGGTCGGGGGGGGGGGGGGAAGCCACAAGCATGCCTGTAACTTGGGGTCCATGACGTCTGTGACTTGCACAGTGCCGGGGGGAGGGGGAAGGGGGGGAGGACTTGCTGCTGGAAGACGTTTGGGTTTCCGTGAGAACTGAAGCAATGGTGTCACCGGGAGGTCCCCACAACACACGTGGCCACAGTTTTCATTCCCGTCTTTTTTTCCTTCCTGCTTTATTGCCTGTAAATAGAGAGAGAGAGAGAGAGAGAGAGAGAGAGAGAGAGAGAGAGAGAGAGAGAGAGAGAGAGAGAGAATGTACTTAATCATTTATTCATTATTATGCTATGGCAAATGATGAAGGGAAGAACGATCGTATAATTATGAATATTCAAACCACATGACAGCCATAAAGATAAATGCTATACCGTGTATATTA
Source organism: Babylonia areolata (assembly GCF_041734735.1). Taxonomy (NCBI): domain Eukaryota; kingdom Metazoa; phylum Mollusca; class Gastropoda; order Neogastropoda; family Buccinidae; genus Babylonia; species Babylonia areolata. The sequence goes on along the minus strand of NC_134894.1, from coordinate 21,905,334 downwards.
ACGTTGAAGTTTGAATCATACTGAGAGAGAATGACAAAGAGAGAGGTAGACAGATAGACAGATAGAGAGAGAGAGAGAGAAAGAGAGAGAGAGAGAGGGGGGGGAGGGGTAGAGTTATAAGTAAATGGTAGACCACAGAAACTGCCGTAACAGAATTGTTCGCGTCAAGGACAGAATACTAGTAGGTAGCGTATTCAAATCCCATGGGCTATAATCATGTTTCTTTGTGTCTGTGGTCTGTGTGGCACATTCAGAGTGATAGAGATCGGAAAGAAGCTGCTGCCAGATGTCTGGGGACTTTGACAATCTCTGTGAACTGATACAGATGCACAGCCCTCTTCACGGTCTGTTTGCCGGAACTGTCGCCGTGTGGCAGTAAAATAGCGGGGAATGAAGGGTACATTTCTCTGCCCAGTTCCCACTTGGAGCTTTCCACTGAGAGGCACATTCCGCAGCCTTGTTCTCTGTTGAACTGTTTCAAAGAAAGCAAAGACAAATTCCTCAGCATTGTACTCCCCTGTTTCAGTTTCAGTTTCAATTTCTCAAAGAAATTTGCTGGGCAGATACCTCAAGGCCTGACTAAGGCCTGACAGGCTGGGCGCAACATCATCAAATGCATGCGAAAATATCTGTATACCTGTAAGAGTGGATTTCTTCTGCAGAATCTTACCTGTGGCCAGCAGCATAACACAACGCTCTCGGTCAGGCCTTAAGTGCACGCATATATAGCTGTGCACCTATAAGAGTGGATTTCTTTTGCAGGATTTTACCAGAGGACAACACATTTGTTGCCAATGGTTCTGTTTCAGTGAGCTATGCGCTAAGTGCGTATCGCACATGGGACCTTGGTTTATTGTCTCATCCGAATGACTAGACGCAGTCTGATTTTCCAGCCAAGAGGGCGAGAACGGGAATCGAACTCAGACCCTCAAGAACACGATATCAGCTACAACAGCAACAACAAAAGAAAGAACAGAAAAAAAGGCCTTAACCATTCTCCTTCTTCCCACCTTTCCTGAGCTAGAGAAAGTGGAGGCATATTCCTCAGCTTTGTTCTCCCCTGAATTACCTCCAAGAAAGCGGAGGCATATGCCCCAGTCTTATCCTATCTTGAGCTACCTCATAGAGAGTGGAGACAAAATATTATTCGTCAGTGTTATCCTATCTAAAGCTACCTCAGAGAAAGTAAGAGACACATTCATTAGCCATGTCCTCCCCCGCAGGCCAGAGCTGTATCAGAGAAAGCAGAATCATTCTTCAGCTTTGTTTTCTTCTGTGCTGTCTGGAAGAATATAGGCACATTCCCCTGCAAGCTTTGTTCTTTCTTAAATGATATCAAAGAAAGTAGAGGCAAATTCCTCGGCTGTATATATATTCTCCCGCGCGTGTCACCCCAAAGAAAGCATTGTACTGGTTTTTTGTTTGTTTTTGTTTTTGTTTTGTTGTTGTTGTTGTTGTTGTTGTTGTTGTTGTTGCTGTTGTTGTTTTTGTCACAACAGATTTCTCGGTGTGAAATGCTGGCTGCTGTCTCAGGGGAGAGCGTGTCCCTACATTGCAGCGCCATGATTTTTTACTTACTTTCTTACTTTCTTTCTTTCTTTTCCTTTTTTTAAAATTTTATTTCTTCACATACTTTTTCCAGTTTGCAGTTGTGATTGGTTTACCCCCAAAACGGACGTTTCTACAAAATTTTGTTCTCCGGGGTTTCTTTACGTGCGCTAAGTGTATGCTGCACACGAGACCTCGGTTTATCGATTCATCTGAATCACTAGCTCACATACCACCACTCAAGGTCCAGTGGAAGGTGGAGTTAAAAAAACAAAAATCCGGTTGTTATGATTATCGGAAGCGAACTCGCTCCCTCGTCGGACGCAGTACCACCAGGCCACCATTCATACTTCCCAGTCTCGTTATCTCGGAAGGTCCTTCAGAGAAAACAGAGGCACAGCCTTCAGCCTGGTTCAACCAGGAGCTGTCGCAAAGACAATGAAAAAATGGTCATAATACATCCCTTTATTCTGCTTCCTCCAAAGGTACCTCAGACACAAGAGTTTTGCCGCCTGAGAATGCA
>NC_134894.1:21893263-21900763 GCF_041734735.1 Babylonia areolata | reverse complement strand
GGTTAATAATCATATTTATGCTTCACTAATGAAATGTGAGGATTGGCCTGTGAGCAAACACACACACACACATACACACACATACACACGCACACACGCACACCCCCACCCCCACCCCTCCCACACACACACACATGACTGTGACTGCATGAGAAGCAACAGCTGAACCGTTGCCATGAGAGGAGGGGGTGGAGGATGGTAGAGAAGGAGGGTGGGGGGTGGGGGCGGTGAACCCGGGCAGAGAGAGAGAGAGAGAGAGAGAGAGAGAGAGAGAGAGAGAGAGAGAGAGAGCCAGGGTGCCTCTTCATGGCTTGGAGATGAGGTCAGCTGTCGTCATCACGATGTGCCGTGTGGGTCGTGAGCTTAATCATCGTCATCATCATCATCGTCATCATCGTCATGGTCGTCGTCGTCGTCGTCATCATCTTCTTTTCTTTCGTTGTCGTCTTTGTCGTCATCGCCATCACCATCATAATCGTCGTCGGCATCATCATCATCATCTTCTTCTTCTTTCGTCGTCCTTGTGATCATCATCATCATCATCATCTTCTTCTTCTCTGTCGCTCCCTTAGCCGATGTCTTCCGAGTCTTCTTTTTCAAACTCTCACAGAAGACCTGTTCACCAGATTCCTCCACGTCTGTCGTGGGTTGTGTCCACAAATGTACATGACAGGTGAGCATGAAAAACAAGACAAACATTGCACACAAGACACACACCTGTGGAAACTGGTATTGTGACTGAAAAAAGTCGGCAAACTAAGCAGAACAGGATCAAAAGAATGGGCCTATTAAAAAAAAAAAAAAAAAAAAAAAAAAATCCAGCTCGTCTGAATAGTGATGATCGTTTTCTCTTTTGTCACAGCTTTGAGAAAGCCTTGATTATGTGAACAGTCAGCAGGACGAAACAAGTGGGATGCCTGACACACCTTGTGTTCTTCTTGTTTCGCTATCATCCGTCGACCTGGCTCTGCCCATCCTAGAAGGTGCGGCGCTTTTACTTGTAGACAGACAGACTTATGTTGTATGTGATATTACATATAACAGTGAGTGAACTCGTGGATAAGTCTCATACTTTTCTGACGGCGGGACATCAAACCGGTACTTTAAGGAAGTGGAAATATGGAATGACACAGGAAACGAATGATGAGCGCCCAGTGGCTGCCGTCAGTTGGCTCTACCCAGGTAGGCAGCCTGTTGTACAAATGACACTGTGATTGTAAAGCGCCTAGAGCTTGGTCTCCGACCTAGGATAGGCGCTATATAAATATCCATATAATATCAATCATATCATATGCGAATCGGGATCATCAGTTTAGTGATAGGCGATTCAGGAACAGCTGAATCGGGATGACAACGGTACGGCGATGGCGTCATCGTGCCAGTGTCAGACCCAAACGCATGAGCGTCACGACTCAGAATTTAAAGAATGATGAGACCAGGAGGGCAAAGGATTAACAAACAATAAAGAGTGGTAACTCTCTCTCTCTCTCTCTCTCTCTCTCTCTCTCTCCATGCACAAGGTACACAACTTCAATGCAATGCTGCTTATGCAACCAGTTCAGTTAGCACACAGGTGAATACAAGGTACATTGGAACAAACCCAGACACTTTCTAAAAAAAAAAGGAAAGAAACAAAAAGAAGAAAAAAAAGAAAAGAAAAAAAAAACGAAAAAAAAAGAAGGAAAAAAGATAGAAAAAGAATGAAAGTTCCGGGCTTGTCATGACACAAACTCGGGTTGTCTGTGAGGTTCTGATGATGTAATCCTGACCTGTATAATTATAACCTCTTACGCCCAGCCTCAGCCCCTCCCTTATCCACTCCCTTCTCCAGAAATCCACTTATGATATAAATGGGGGCGTTTTCTGTGGTCAGCTGATGAATTCACGGCATCGTGCACACACACACACACACACACACACACGCGCGCGCGCGCGCGCGCGCACGTACACACACTACGCTCACCCCCCCCCCCCCACCCCCCCCACACACACACACACACGCACACACACACACACAGTTTTGAGCACAGCACAAACATGTACGTTTGTGTGTGCGTCTCTCTCTCACTCTCATTCTCTGTGTGTGTGTGTGTGTGTGTGTGTGTGTGTGTGTGTGTACGCGCACATGTGGTACGTGTGTGTGTGTGTGTGTGTGTGTGTGTGTGTGTGTGTGTGCGTGCGCGCGTGTGTGTGTGTGTGTGTGTGCGTGTGTGTGTGTGTGTGTGTGTGTGTGTGTGTGTGTGTGTGCTTGTGTGTGTATGCGTGCGCATGTATACGTAAGTACGTGTGTCTGTGTGTGCTCCTACGTGTTTTTGTGACGTGACATGACGTTACTCAATGTGACGTGACGTAAGGCGAGGGTGACCACCACCACTACTACTACACACAGATAGACAGAAGCCAGAGGGGCTCTGTGTGTGTGTGTGTGTGTGTGTGGATGGGGTCAGTGTGTCAAGTAGCGCAGTGACCGAAAGGAGGGAACACAGCTGACTAATTGGCCCTCCACTGAAGGGGCGGCGTGGAGCACTTGGCGAACGAAGACTGGCCCACACCATCACCACTACGCACACACATACACACACACACATAATTATTCACACGCACACACACACACACACACACACACACACACACACACACACACATCAGGGCTCTGCCCCTGTCCTCTCCCCTCCTGTCCACCCCAAACGCAGAACAATCACTGTTTTTGGCCTGGGCATCGAAAACAGAGCTTCAAAAGTGGATAAACGACGACTACTGCAACTACTATTACTACTACAACTACTACTACTGCTGCTGCTGCTACTACTACTACTACTGCTGCTGTTGTTGTTGTTGCTGTTGTTGTTGCTGCTGCTGCAACCACCCCCAGTATCTTGGGAGCAATTCGGTGAATATCGGCACGGCCCCTTTCTGGTCAGCAGAATAGCAGTCAGGGATTTTGCAGTAGCTAAAAATAACTGTAGTGCTATCGAGTCAGAACGTGTGAAACTGAACCTGAACGCAACGACAACTGCGACGATAACCATCAAAACTACTATTACTACTACTACTACGACGACGGCTTCTACTACGACGACGACTACTACTGCTACTAGTACTACGACTCCTCCTCCTCCTACTACTACTACGACTACAACGACGCCGACTACTACTACTACTACGACGACGACGACCACTATTACTACTACGACTACAACGACGAGGACGACTACTACTACTATACGACGACGACGCCGGCTACTACTACTACTACGACGACGACTACTACAACTACTACTACTACTACTGCTGCTGCTGCTGCTGCTACTACTACTACTACTATCAACATTTAGTGCAGTATGAGAAAACTGAAAGTGGCATTAGTATGACTACACACAGACAGCTGTTACCAAGTGCAAGGCACTCCAGCCTGAAGGGGACCCCCTCTTTCCAAAAGGACGTGACAACAGACATCACTGACACAGCTACAAGGACCTACGACTCTCAAAGAGGAAGGTGGCAGAATGGTTAAGACGCTCAGCTGCCAATATGGAGAGTCCGTGAGGGTGTTGGCTCGAATCCCGCTCTCGCCCTTTCTCTCTCCCAAGTTTGAATGGGAAAATCAAACTGAGCGTCTCTTCATTCGGATGAGACGACAAACTGAGGTCCCGTGTGCAGCACGCACTTGGCGTACTGAAACAGAACCTGTGCCAACGAGAGTGTCGTTCTCTGGCAACACTCTGAAGAAGGACTCCACTCTGATAGGTACACAAATTATATATGTATGCATTCAAGGCCTGACTAAGCGGCGCGTTGGGTCAGCTGCTAGTCAGGCATCTGCCTAGCAGACGTGGTGCAGCGTGTACGGATTAGTCTGAACGCAGTGACGCCTTCTTGAGAAACTGAAACTGAAACTCTCAAAAGGTCTGGCCAGCGCGTTGGGATGTTGCGAAGGTCAGGCATCTGCTCCTTTTATTTATTTATTTATTTATTTATTTATTTATTACATCAGATGTGGTGTTGCGTGTACGGATCAATCCGTACGGTTTCAGTTGACACCCCCTTGAAACTGAAACTGAAACTACAAAACCTTTTGTTTTCCTCTCTCACCACCGTGTCTGCCTCTGTCTGTCTGTCTGTCTGTCTGTCTGTCTGTCTGTCTGTCTGTCTGGCTGCTTTTCTTACTCTCTCTATAACTGAAGAATTATTTATACACTCATAATATGTACATAACGCATTTGAGTGGCGCGCTAACGTAGATAAAGAATGCTGTATGTTTTGATTATGATAATAATTTGTGTGAAGAAGCTGTCAACACACCATTGCCAAATTATTCCTTTATCTTTGTGTTCATTATAAATGTTATAAATACCACATTTGTATTTGGATGTGGCCTTTACCAATTAAACTTTCGTTTCGTTTCGTTTCGTTTTGTCACCCCCTCCCCTCCTCTCTCTCTCTCTCTCTCTCTCTCTCTCTCTCTCTCTCTCTCTTTCACTAACGCACACACCAGCACACGCCTTCGCGCAATATAATCTGTAAAGTTCAGCAAAAGAAAACGTCCAAAAGCACAGCTGCCGGAGCAACGCTGTAGCCAAAACACGGAAGATACAGAATTTCAGCTTCACTCAGGTTCAAAGAAGTGTCAAAGCGTGCGGACTGATCCATATACGCTTCAAACGCTTAACAAAAAAAGAAGAAGAAAAATATATATACCTGATCTACGAATATACCCAACCCAACAATTTGAACTGTACGTCAGCGGAGCCCCAGAGAAATGGCCAGAGAGAGAGAGAGAGAGAGAGAGAGAGAGAGAGAGAGAGAGATGGGAAGCAGGACTGGGGGCGTGGGGAGGGAGGTGGGGGGCGGGGGTGTGAGGAGCGCCGAGAGGTTTGCACCGTGTCAGGCCGAATGCCGTGATGCCAGCAGGCAGCTACTGTGACATAGTTACTTAGTTCCTAACTGCTTAACCAACATGACGTCTTATATTAACACCTGACCCCCCCCCCCCCCCACACACACACACACACTCTCCACTCTCCCCCCCCCCCCCCCGCCCCCCCCTTCCCTTTTCCTCCATGGTGACTCTCGGGTTGCTCAGAACAGTCCATCCCTAAACCTCCCACCTCGCCCACCCTCTCTCTCTCTCTCCACCCAGCACCCCCCAACTCTCTCCACCTCTGCCCTCTGGGTGGCTGTTGGGAATGTGGGGCGATAAACAACAACAAACGTCTTTTTGCCGGAACATGATGGGTTCAACTGTTTTGCAGTGGTTCAAACTCTGACCCTGTCAACATCTGCTTCACGTGGAGTGCTGTATATTCTGGCTTTGGCCTCTGCTAGCTGCTTCTTCTCTGAGCTCTTGAAAGAGCACTGTATCTTCCTTGCTTCACTCGGCTACCTCCAGAGTGGTGCCAAGTTCAGGATGACTGTCGTGGTGTCTTCTTTGGAGCACTGAATGATCTTTTTTTTTTCTTTCTTTTTTCTTCTTTATAATAGATGTGATGTAGCGTATACATTCCGTACGCTTTGAGACCTTCTTGAAACTGAAACTGAAACCTGAATGATCACCGGAATTGTGTTCGTTTATGTGTGTGGCGTGTTCCCTTCCAGACTACGTTTGATTAAAAAAAAAAAAAAAAAAAAAAAAAAAAAATCACTGCCCCTTGACTTAAAGGTGTAAATTCCTATCGTCGTTTACGGCCATAGAGACAGTGAATTCACACTTACAGAGTCCAGCGTTCGGCTCAGGCAGGCTGGGCCAGATCCACTCTTTCCGCCATTTTATACAATCCCCAGGTACCTATGGAACACCTGGATGGAACGAGGAAATTCTGGAGAAAATGCCTTTCCCAAGGACACAACACCATGCTGAAACGGGGCCTCGAACCCTGATCACTTTTTTTTTTTTTTTTTTTTAATAAATCACAACATATTTCTCTGTGTGAAATTCGGGCTGCTCTTTCCAGGGAGAGCGCGTCGCCACACTACTGTGCCACCCTTTTTTTTCTGTGTGTAGTTTTATTTGTTTTTCCTATCGAAGTGGATTTTTCTACAGAATTTTTGCCAGGAACAACCCTTTTGTTGCCGTGGGTTCTTTTACGTGCGCAAAGTCCATGCTGCACACGGGACCTCGGTTTATTGTCTCATCCGAATGACTAGCGTCCAGACCGCCACTCAAGGTCTAGTGAAGGGGGAGAAAATATCGGCGGCTGAGCCGTGATTCGAACCAGCGCGCTCAGATTCTCTCGGCGCTTCCTTGGCGGACGCGTTACCTGTAGGCCATCACTCCACTGATCAGAAGTACAACAGTTGGACACTAGATCAGAAGTACAACGGCCAGTCGATTCTGCGCTGAACCTCTGTCTCTTGACTGAAGTATTATATAAGTGCTGCAACGTCTTACAACAAGAAACAAAATAACACATTTTGTTTTTAATTTTCAATTTTGATTACACATATATATTTAACATAAGTACTTAAATACATAAATAGGATAAGAAAGAGTACATGATAAATGAAACATAACGTGCAGAAAGGCATGACGACGTACATAATAGTGAAAATAGGTACTGCAACTCAAGTATAAGTCATTTGAATATATCTTAAATAAAAAACAACAACAACAAAACCAAAAACAAAACAAAACAAACAAAAAAAAAACCACAACAAAAAAACCAAACAAAAAAACAAAAAAAACACCATCACAAAAAAAACATAAAAAAACAAAAACAAACAAACAAACAAACAAAACATACCATTCCACCCGATATCAATCATTTCCATATAACATTACACAATGCTTAATTTCTTCACCCAACAACAAAACATTTGAAGAAGCATCATGGAGATTTACATGTTTGACTATCTTAACTGTTAATAAGCGTCTCATATTTATTGTTTTCAAGCAAAGGTAAATATGGTAAAATAACACATATTATTTGAAGGGCGTACAAAAGTATTAGTAAACTCGTACATGGAAGTTTTAATTGGTACGAATGACGCTTCTGCAGCGCTAGCACATCGCTCATGTGAGACAATGTTTAATTCCAGAAAGAAACAAAAAATTAACAAAAATATATATATATATAGATAGATAGATAGATAGAGAGATACATCTCTCTCACTATATATATATATATATATATATATATATATATATACATATCTCTCTCTCTCTCTCTCTCTCTCTCTCTCTCTCTCTATATATATATATATATATATATATATATATATATATATATATATAGAGAGAGAGAGAGAGAGAGAGAGAGAGAGAGAGAGACAGACAGACAGACAGACAGACAGACAGACAGACAGACAGACACAGACAGACATTGTAACAAATCCAAGACCTGATGTCTTCGTTTCCCGAATAGAAAGGGGAGACGCCATTCATTAGTACACAAAAGCAGTAACTGTGCTTCAAACTATGCCCCACAGACATCTTTTCATCAAGGTTTAATCAATAGTCAATGCATTAATTTAACTTTAACCGTTCCTTAAATACAAATAGTG
>NC_134894.1:21880763-21885763 GCF_041734735.1 Babylonia areolata | reverse complement strand
GCAGAACACGACTGCACTTGCCGTTCGTCCATGCCGCGTGTCAAATGTCACGGATGACATCCCCCGAAACCCCCCTCCACCTCCCCCCTCCCCCCCACCCGCACTCCCCCTCCCCGAACACACACAATCCACAGACGGCCTGCAAGACGCCATGACGGGTAACACCTTATCGCCTGAAGACTGACTGCCCTGTACCCCTCCTCCTCCTCCTCCTCTTCCTCCTCCTCCTTCTCCAACCTCCCCTCCATCTTCATCCTGCCTCATCCCGACAGCTTGGGGCCAGGTTTGCTGGGGTACATGTGGGCGAAGATTTTTTTTCGGGGTGGTGGGGTAGATGGAAGTGAGAGGGTGGAGGAGGTGGGGGCTGGTATGGGTGGGTGTGTGTGGAGGGTGGGGGTGGGGAGGGGTAGGCAGGGCCGGAGGGGAGATTGGCCACTTGAGGGGGGAGGCTGACGCCTTGTGGTGCGAGAAGAAGAAAAGGGAGGGAGAGGAGGGGCATGGGGATTGGGGGGGATGGGTGGGGTAGGGTTGGAAGGGTAGAAGAAGAAGAAGCTCCTGGCTGCTGTGGGTAGGGGTGGTGGTGGTGGTGGTGGTGGGGTGGTGGAGGGAGTTAGGGATGGGGTGGGTAGGGGTGGGTAGGGGTGGTGGTGGTAGTGGTGGTGGAGGGAGTTAGGGATGGGGGTGGAGGAGGGAAGAAGGAGGAAATGAGAAATTCTCTCCCCTGCCTTTTGCCCTTTCATCTCCCCCTGAGGCACAGACCGTTCTCAAGTGGCCAATCTGCCCCCCCCCCCTCCCCTCCCTCCCACCACGCCCCGCCCCGCCCCACCCTCCCCCTTCCCCTCTCCAGTCCTGATCCCCCTATCTCCACCACCACCACCCCCACCAAACCCCCCAGCTCGCCCACCACCCTCACCCCACCACTGTCCCCACAAAACCGTACCCCGAACACTCATTCTGTTTCTTTCACACGAGACAGGAACAGATTTCCATATTTCTCTGGCACACAGTGTGATACACGCAGGCAGGTATCTGTACTTGGTTTCCTCTCCACAAACTCCAGACCGATTTCCTATTCTTGTTAAGAGATGCCATAGATAATTCCATTGTTTATTTTTGTTGTTGTTGTTGTTTGTTGTTGTTTTTGTTTTTGTTTTGTTCATACATTATTCTATTCCCAATACATATAAAAATCCCAGCCTCTTATTCATTCATACTGTGAGCTTGTATCATTGTATTAATGAACCACTACTGATGATGATACTACTACTATTACTGACGATGATGATCACGACATCAACAACAACAATAATAATAATAATAATAACAACAACAACAATGATAATAATAATAATAATAATAACAATAATAGTAATAATGATAAGAAGAAGAAGAAACAAAACAAGAACAACAATTATGATAACAATAATAATAACATGTTTGCATTTTTATCAAAATTGGTCATTTTTACACTACAAGAGACAGAAAGACATCTAAAAAAAAGTTTTCATATAACGCTAAAAATAGTGCGCAGATGAATTAAAGCGCTTTTACACCCTAACTTCCACACGCATGCATAACTAACTTGACTCTGAAACAAAGGGAATAAATATGAAACTTATGAGTAAATATAGATAGAAAGCTAGAGATATCATAGACAGAAAAGAAGAAAGATTTCGAGAAGTTTCTTCGAAAAAATGTAAGATTTAAGGCTTGACTTGAAGAAAGTTGACTGCAGAGATTTGACGGAGCGAAAGAGAAACATATACTTTCATACACACTTGCGACAATTCTCCCATTGTCACAACAGTTCCTTCTGTTATGAAGTGAAGTGGCGAACTGGGGGTGGAAGCAGGCCATAAACGTAAAAGTTACCCTGTTTTCAGATTTATCGTATCTCCATCAACAATCGGGTCTCCTAGACACAGTCCACACTTTAAGAAAAACAAATCAGTGATGATCAGGTTATGATTTCACACACGTCCATGATATGCAGCTCAACGCAGAGAGAGAGAGAGAAAGAGAGAGAGAGAGAGAGAGAGAGAGAGAGAGAGAGGGGGGATATAGACAGACAGGCAGACAGAGACAGACAGACAGGCAGACAGAGACAGAGAGACAAACAGACAGACAGAAGGCAGAGAGAGAGAGAGAGAGAGAGAGAGAGAGAGAGAGAGAGAGAGAGAGAGAGAGAGAGAGAGCAACTGATTCACGGAGGAACGCTACTTTTGAATGCGTTTTTTTTTTTAAATTTAATTATCACATTAATCACTGAGTCATAAAGATTTAATGTATAACTTGACGTTGCACCACGCCTTCTTCACACCAACCCTATCCCCCATCCCACCCCATCCCACCTCAATCCCTATCCCCTTTTCTTTTCCGTGAGCGTAGTTCCAGAATCAACAGATTTACTGGGCCCTCCCTGACGACAGCTGCAGCTAGGGGAACCAGACGAAGCTGACCTTGATCATGATCATTTGACACTGGTGTTTACAGTCCAGCCGACGGCACGGGGCCACATCAGGACTGCTCAACTAAAACAATAAAATAAAATAAAATAAAATAAAATGACTTACTTGACTTATTCCTCTTCATTCCGTGGGGAACATAGGGCCGCAACAACACTCCTCCAACGCACCCGGCTCTGGATGGTCCTCTTCAGTTCGGCCCACGTCATTCCGGCCGCCCTTGTCTCTGCCTCAATGCTTCTCCGCCAGGTCTGCTTCGGACGGCCAACTTTCCTTTTCCCCTGTGGGTTCCAATCAAGAGACTGTCTTGTGATGTTTGTTGCAGGCTAAAAAAAAAAAGAAAAAAGTCTTCAAACCGTGTTAAACACAAAACTCTGTCAGATCTGAACAAAACCCTGAGGGGGAAAAAAAGTTCATGACAATTTATCTTATCAAGGCAAATATAACTAGGCTGTGCTCAATACATCAGCACTTCCGCTTGATTTATCACTCTCATACAACAACAACAACAACAAAATCGTAAAACTATTGTCAAAAAGCCACCTCAGAGCTACGTGAAAAAACAACAACCAACAACCAGAGAGAGGGAAGAAAGTAATAATAAATCAATAAACTTATAGCAAAAAAAACCCCAACAATAATAGAAAAGAATAGAATATGTCTTTATTACCAAGTGTACCGGGGTCACAAGGAATATTGGGCGGGAGTGGGGGGGGGGAGGTTAGTACATAACAAGATACGAAGATACGAATATAAATCGAAAATCATACACAAGCACAGATACAGTAGAAATTAGGATACATACAAGTGCATATCAGTGTAAAAACCTGTGTATACTCACACACACGCACACACACACACACACACACATGCACGCACGCACACACACACACACACACACACACACACACACACACACACACACACACACACACACACGCACTGATAGTGAAAAGACGCTAAACTAAAGAACGGACACACACACACACACACACACACACGTTTGAACAGAAGCTGCATATTACATATGGATGGGGCTGATGACTAGATCTTCAGGTAGATGGTTGTTGATAACGCAGAATCGATAGCTGGTGCCCATGCCAGAGTTTGTTTTTTTTGTTTGTTTGTTTGCTTTTTGTTGTTTTTTTGTGAGTATTGCTTGCTCGTTTTATTTGTTTGTTTGTGTGTTTTTGCTGTTGTTTTTGGTTTTTGGTTTTAAATCACGACCACAAATCTAGAGCGAAACATCACAAATAGAACATCATAGACTGCAGAAAAGAGATATTCTTCTTCTTCTTCTTCAGCGTTCGATATTGTTGGGATGCGTCAGACTTGAAGCTTCGTCGCCCTGATGAAACCCACAGTTTTCTCCAGGTCAGTCCGGTCACCCCAAAGCTGTGCCTGTAGCTCCACTCCCTCGGGCCAGAACTGGCCTCGTAGATCCTCTTAAGTGGGGCAGTGTTGGAAAATATGTTCTGGGGTTTGTGTACCTGTGCCACAGGGACGTTCATCTGTGTGAGATATTTTCATTCGGGCTCAGATGACTCAAAAGCCTGCAGTGGCCTGTACGAAGTCTGAAGAGGATTGTTTGCTGGTGTCGCTGGAGTTGGTGGATCGCATCTGTCCCTTTGTCAGCGTTCGGACTTCTCTTTCTTCGGTACTGGATTGTGGATGATAGTTTTTGCCTCTCTGTACGTCACTGGGTGACTGAACTACTCTCTGAAAAGAGAGATAAAAAGCGTCGAGACTTGCTGAAAAATAAATGGTAGAAGAAGGATAAGAATATTAAAAAAATAAAATAAAAAAGAAGAAGAAAAAAAAATACAACAGTAAATCACGGAATAAAAGGAGGAAACCAAGACAGTAATCGAAAAGAATATGTTTCTCGCACAGAATTTCAAGAAGGTGGGGATGCCGTATATACTGGAGACCCTTGGCATCCTACGGGTATAGGCCTCGATAAGATCAGCAGCAGACAGCTATATAATGAAGCATGTATTGTATTGCATTGTATTGTATTGTGTTGAATTGTAGTGTAGTGTAGTATATCTATTGCATCATATTGCATTGTGTGGTATGGATAAATATATATATTTTTTTACGAATTCCTGATTGAACTTGTATCATGTTGAATTGTATTGTATTGTATTGTATTTATTGCATTGTATATTTTTAAATAGTAATCTAAGTTGAATCTAAAAATAAATTCAGACTGAATTTGCATTGTATTGTCTTGCATTGTATTGCACTGTACTGTACTGTACTGTTCTGTATTGTATTGTATTGCATTGTACTGTTTTGTTTTTCCACGTCTCTGTGTGAAATTCGGGCCGCTCTCCCTCAAGAGGGTTCGTTACCACTGCAGTGTACAGCGCCACCTTATTTCTTTTCTATTATTTTTCTGCAAGTGTACTTGTACTGCATCAAACTGGATTTTTCTACAGAAATGCGCCAGGGACAACTCTTTCGATGCGGTGGATTATTTTACATTCGTGCTACATATAGGATCTTGGTGTATGTCTCGTCCGAATCACT
>NC_134894.1:21870763-21878263 GCF_041734735.1 Babylonia areolata | reverse complement strand
ATTTGCAGTGACCATACCAACTGGTTGGTTAAGGGATACATTTCGAGGAGGAAAAGAAAAGAAAGAAGAAAAAACAAAACGAAAAAAAAAAAAAAAAAAAAGAAAAGGAACTTACAAAAGAAACAGCGTTGGGAGGAAGGTATCAGAATGGATGAGACGCTCATGTGCCGACATTGTGTCCATGGGGTTGTGAGTTCGATTCCCGCTCTCACACTTTCTCCTCAGTTTTGACTGAAAATGAAACTGAGGCGTCTAGTTAATGAGTGAGATGAAACGATAAACCGCGGTCCCGTTTTCAGCAATCACTTGGCACAATGGACAGCAACCCATGACAACAGAAGTGTTGTATTCTGGCAAAATTCTTCAGACGAAATCCACTCTGATACTATAGGTACATAAATATACATGCATGCGATCAAGGCCTGACTAGTGCGCTGGGTTATGCTGCTGTCAGGCATCTGTCTAGCAGATGTGGTGCAGCGTATATGGATTTGTCCGAACGCAGTAACACCTCCTTGAGAAAATGAAACTGAAACAAAACCAACCGGTTGGTCAATGAGTACATCTGAAGGAAGACAAGAAAGAAATGAAAATCACAAAGAATGAAAAATAGTAATATATAAAATATACAGCATTGTACATTACATCCATGCCAGAAGTAAATGAATATCATCACAAGCACAAATGGGTTAGGTTCACCGCAAGGATATATGGTTAAGTTGACTCAGAGAGATGAACCGTGTTTGTCGAGCAGAATCAGAGAGGAAGTGAATCAGAAAGCATTCATTACAATTTTCAGGAACATGATTAAAACGGGATGTGATTGGTCGCAGATTGTTGCCACGTGACCGGAAACCCAGGCTCTCTCGTTCAGCTAATACATACCCTTGATTCAGGAGCGGAATCAGCTGCCTTAACAGCTACTGCAGAACATAGTAATAATATGTAATAATATATCATTAAATAATTCATAAAGCACCTTTTCATGCAAAACATGATCGATTGCGCTGTACAATGTAAAAACCTGACACTTAAAAAATGAATTTAAACACTAACTTGAAAGCAAGCGCGCGTGCCCGCACACGCAAACACACACACACACACACACACACACACACACACACACACACACACACACACACACACACACACACACATATATATATATATATATATATATATATATATATCGTATATATAGATAGATAGATATACGCACACACAAACCACACACGTTCATCATAATATCACATCAAAATGCCTAAGTAATGCATTATCATACCACAGTAAGTAAAACCACTCCTGATATCACAATACCAAAACAAACAAAAACAAAACAAACAAAAACACCACCACCACCAACAACAACAAAAAAACCACAGCAAAACAACCAACTGACCAACTCTTAACACCGGTCACACACATCACAATACAAAAATAAATAAATAAAATAGATAAATAAAAAGTCTACAAATTTAAAGTACAAATTTTAAAAGCTCCCCTCCCAACAACATATCACCATATTATACAGACAGTCACTCTTTTGTATGCATCATGCTAGGTGAGGTGCGTCTTAGGATTCTTTTTTAAAGTAGATTAACACGGGGTGTGTGTGTGTGGGGGAGGGGGGGGCGGGGGGGGGGGGGGAGTCTGATGGAGGCAGAGAGTTCAAGACTGTACGGGTGCAAAGACGGAAAAAGATTTTTATGCCAAATGTCTAAAGGCAGAAGCGAGGAACTGTCAGCAAAGAGGTGTCAAATGAGCGCAGCGAACTCAATTAAAACGATGGCGTAGATGGAGAAGATATGTCATCCATGTGGAGACGCTGCAACGCCCGCGTCGTTGCAAAGAGTGGTAATGCACGCTCGGTGTGCTGTCT
This sequence comes from Babylonia areolata, assembly GCF_041734735.1. Lineage (NCBI taxonomy): Eukaryota > Metazoa > Mollusca > Gastropoda > Neogastropoda > Buccinidae > Babylonia > Babylonia areolata. Next base: position 21,876,384 of record NC_134894.1, on the reverse strand, counting down.
CTGTGTCACCTGCAGAATTATTTTGCATTTGATCCCTTGACTGTGGAGAGAACTATCGGGCTGACAAAATTACCATTAACATGTCCACACTGCTTACAGACACTTCTCAAAAATCAGTATTTCTCAAATCAGCATTTCGAAGTAACTGAATCGTTTGTTGTTTGATTTCAACACTTGATTTGCATGTTTATTTGCGGTGCTTGATAAAAGCGTCTCTCTCTCTCTCTCTCTCTCTCTCTCTCTCTCTCTCTCTCTCTCTCTCTCTCTCACACACACACACACACACACACACACACACACACACACACACACACACACACACACACATATATATATATATATATATATATATATATATATATATATATATATATATATATATATACATACTAGTTTAATGTAGGCAAACACAAATGGAATAGATTCAAAGATGGAATTGCGACAATTCTGCCAGCATATAATACTTGTAGTTTACTGATCCGACAAAAGAGATATTTTATTAAATACGGTGTGTCAGAAACACAGTTTTCAATTCAGCCAAAGCCGTCAAGCACACTGGTTGTGGAGTGTCGACAATGAAAATCGGCCTTGTAACTTCTAAAAGCCTGATCTGTTCTCACCCAAACACTATAATAGTGTGGTTTCAGTTTCCCACAGCATTCACATACATAATTGTAGACTGTAGCACTATGTGTGACGGAAAGACAAAATGACGTAAGCTTAGCGTCAGCTGAAATCTTTACACTGACGAACGATTAAACTAAAATCAAGTATGCTTCTAGCTGATTAAAGTGTGTGTGTTTAAGCACAACATATATAATCTGCAGTGAACGGTACAGAGATTTGATCTAATAAATGTTCGCGTCACACAGTCTGCGCGAGCCGTTGAAGGCCGGCAGGCTAGCTGTGGAAAAAGCGTCTGCAATAGCGCTTGTGTGCGAAACAACAATGAAGCCAGCTGAGCACTTGGCTACATTATTATCTTCGTCCTCATCATTATTATTATAATAATTATTATCGTTATTAATAACATTATTATTATTATTATTATTATTATTATTATTATTATTATTATTATTATTATTGTTGTTGTTGTTGTTGTTGATGTTGTTGTTATTATTATTGTTTTGATGTTGATAATACCATTCTAATTCTCAAGGGAGATTTTAAACGCATGTGAAAAAAGAATTAAGAAATAGCAGAGATGTAGAGCTTGAAAACACAAAAAGATGATCTGAAGAAAGAACACAGGTAAATGAATTAATTAATTATAAATTAACGAATGAATAGATACATACATAAAGAAAGAAAGAAGGAAAGGAATCGATGAATAAAATAATTAAGAAGTGAATTTTTTTAAAAGACCAACAAAACCAAAACATAAAGAAACAAAAGCTTCTAATTGAAACAACAACAACAACAACAACAAATAAATAAAAGAATAAAAAAATCCACCAAACTTCTAAAATCAAACCAACCAACGTCAGGACAGGGCCCAAGATATCAATGCTCCACATCTGAGACACACTTGTCACTGAGGAAGTCCTATCAATAAAACGATGTCATAACTCTAACTTCAGTACCGCCAGACACGTAACTCACTCAGGAAACTGAGCTCTCTCTCGAATTTCCAGTGAGCAGGAAAAGGGGAAGAGAGAGAGAGAGAGAGAGAGAGAGAGAGAGAGAGAGAGAGAGAGAGAAACAAAACAAAAAAAAAAAAAACAAAACAAAACCGCAGTCAACAGTCAGCACACATTCAGCCCAACTCACATCACAGCTCTAAACATAAAGACAGACGACAGGAAATTGGCAGCGACAGCCACCTTAATGAGCAGTTATGAAAGCGCAGCCATTTTCACTCAGCGATGCTCTTTTTCGGTCTCATCCAATCGACGTCCGCCAAATCCTGTCAGCCAAGCCACGTGGCTTGTGCCCTTTTGGTAATGTCAGTGTTTCTTGTTCCGGAACGGATGTCTCTCTGTCTTTTCCCTGTCTCAGTCTCTGTTTGCCTGTCTGTCGGTATGTCTGTCTGTCTCTCTGTCTGTCTGTTTGTCTCTTTCTCTCTGCTTCTTTCTTTCTGTCTGTTTCTGCCTGTGTCTGCCTGTCTCTGTCTCTGCCTGTCTCTGTCCCTGTGTTTTTCTCTGTTTTTCTGTCTGTCTCTATGTCTCTGTCTGTCTGTCTTTGTCTCTGTCTGTCTGTCTCTGTCTCTTTCTCTGTCTTTCTGTCTGTCTGTCTGTCTGTCTCTGTGTCTCTGTCTCTGTCTCTGTCTCTGTCTCTCTCTCTCTCTCTCTCTCTCTCTCTCTCTCTCTCTCTCCAACTGTTGTTTCGTAATATAGTCACTGGCCTTCACGATTATAATTTCTTTATTCTCATTATTCATGATTATTTTGAATTGTTGTGTGTCTGCCTATCTGCCTGTCTGTCTGTTCGTCCATCTGTCTCTTCCTCCCTTCCTCTTTCCCTCTATCTCTCGCCACCCACGCACCCACCCCTCACCCTATTTTTTAGATGTTAAAAAAAAAAGATACAATACAAAACTTATGCTTTGTATAATCACTGCACTGACCACAGAAAAGTGCCCTCTCTGTCTGTCACTGTTTCCGTCTGTCTGTCTGTCTCTCCGCCTGTATTAGTTTGTATAATTATGATTTTGTGCAATTCCTGGGACACCAAGAAAGCTCATCGCCACAGCATGTGGTCACCCATGGTCTTCTTTCTCTGTCTGTCTGTCTATATGTTTTTTTCCCAGCAAACTGATTTTGTTTGTGTTTTTCCAGAAGAAGTCAGCCCCGAAAATGTCTTTCGCTTCCGTGAATTCTTGTACTGGCGCAATAATATGCGCATGCTGGACACGGGACTTAGTGTAATCCTCTGATCTTGAAAACTAGTGGAGGGTTAGAATACCGGTCCTTGACAGTGTGTCTGACTCTCTGGTTGTCTCTCTGTTTGCTCATAATTATTATGAGCACCTGCAAGCATCCTTGTTTGTCTCTTTCTCTGTTTCTTCTTCTTATCATCATCATCATCATCATCATCATCATCATCATCATCATCATCAGTAGTAGTAGGAGTAGTCGTAGAAACAGCAGCAGCAGCAGTAGTAGTTGTAGTAATAGTATTATTATCCTCTTCTCTTTGGTCAACTCGTCCTCCTCCTCCTTCTTCTTCTTCTTCGTAGCAGCAGCAGCAGCAGCAGCAGTAGTAGCAGTAGTAGTAGTAGTATAATCAGTTCAGCGACGCCACACGGTTATTTTTTCTGCACAATCGTATCAGCTACACACTCTGTCTTTCACATACAGAGAGAGAGAGAGAGAGAGAGAGAGAGAGAGAGAGAGAGAGAGAGAGAGAGATGGAGAGAGAGTTATAGGAGTTATGACAGTGTTATGACAGAGAGGAGAGCATGGACAGAAGAATAAAGCGGAAACTGAGCATAGTAGGGGGTGCGAATGGGTGTGGGGATGAGTTGTGAGGGTGGGATGTCAGTGAGAGGGAAGGAAGGGGTGGGGTGGAACTATGAGGAGATACATGAGAAGACAGAAAGCAAAAGAAAAAGAAAGAAAAAAAAGAAGAAAAAAAAGACACTGCCTCCGGCAATCCCCATACCTAGTTCTCCTTCACCCAAAGTTCAAACATCCATGCTTCATACCTTCCACGTCCGTCTGTCTCTCTGTCTCTCCGTCTCTGTCTGTCTCTCTTTGTCCTGTTGTTTTTTCCAAGTTACTAGAGACTCTCCTGATCCTTTGTTGTTTGTGTTGTTCTGTATATAATGTATATCATTCACGGACAGTTTCTTTCATGTCTGTTTTAACACATGTCTCTTATTCACTTCTGTTCTCTCTTGTTTTGTGTTAATAAATCATAAACTACACAAGGATAATTCCATGTATCAAATTTTTTGCTCTGTGTTTAAAGTTAATAAATGCATATACCACTATTAATATGTATTTATGTCTTCGTCTCTCTTTGTCTCTGTGTCTCTGTTTCGTGTTTATAATACTTCCCTATAATGCACTTCATTGTTGTTTTGTGTTGGTGTTGATGTGTGGTGCAGTGGTGAGTTGTTCGCAATCTTGTAAATCAAGTGTTTTGTTTTCGTCTTTGTCGTTTTCGTTTGTTTTTGGTTCGTTGTTCTTGTTGTCTCCTCTTCCTCTACTTCGCTTCTGAATTTCCATTTCTATCTTTTGATTCATTATACTCTGTGTGTCTCGTGCTTTTGCTTGTCTGTTGTTGTGTGTTTGTTATGTATGTTGTTTGCTTGAATTTAGTGTGTGTTGTGTGTGTATGCCCATGGCATGGCTTCAGAGCTAATTGCGTCGTCTTTCAATCATTGTGTTTCATGGTTGTTTTCCTTCTTGTATTGTGTTTTTTTTTTCTGTTTGTTTTTGTTTCTGTCCGTGTTTTTGTTGTTCTTCTTTGCCCTGAGAATGTAGGATGCAAAGAGCGATGAGAGTATCCATTGTATCTTTTAAAGAAAATCAGTTCTAAACCTCTGTTCTTCGCTCTTCTCTCGTTGTCGTCTCGTCTCTGTCTTCATGTATTTTTGCTAACATTTATAATGTGTAGTTAGGCCCCAATAAGGCGAGTGAAAAAAATAATAAACAACACAAGCGGCTTCAATCCCGTAGTTTCTAAGGATGTCTGTCTTTTTGTGTGTTTTTATTCCTTGTATATGACAAATTATTAAACAATATGATACGTTCAATTTTGATTGTGACATTTAATGAAGTGTATCGACGATGGTGGAGATATTGGTATTACGAAAACTGAATACAAAAAAAGAAAAGATATATGGGGGGGGATGAAGGACAAAATTTTGTCGACTGCCCGCTAGTTTCAGTTTCAGTAGCTCAAGGAGGCGTCACTGCGTTCGGACAAATCCATATACGCTACACCACATCTGCCAAGCAGATGCCTGACCAGCAACGTAACCCAACGCGCTTAGTCAGGCCTTGAGAAAAAAAAAAAAAAAAAAGAAAAGAAAAAAAAGGTGAATAAATAATAGATAAGCTTACATAAATAAATAAATAAATAATAATTATAATATCACAAAAGGTAGTAGTAGTAATAATAATAATAAAAAAAATAATAATAATAAGACAACAATGATGATAAATAAGCAAATAAATGTAAAACATGAAGACACACATTCACACATACACCCACACATGCATAACAGATATGCACCAAGCATGCAGTTTCACTGATATGAAAGCACAGTCAAATACATATAAACGTACATGAGCTCCAACACACACACAAACACACACACACACACACACACACATTACCCTGCGCCGACTAACTCGGGACAATGTGAGAGCTGCTATGCACTTATGAGTAACCCTATGGCTTTCAATGAATGCTTCACACGTCGACAGGCGAACTGACAGACAGACAGGCAGGCAGACAGACATACAGATAGACAAACAGACATATAGATAGATAGATGCATAAATACATAGATATATACATGTCTTTTTAGTAATATATACCTTTTATTTGTTGGATGTTTTCATTTGTAAATATTGTTGTGCAATACCCTCTTGTCTTAACATGAATATGTGTGTGTGAGGAGGGGGGGGGGGTTAGTCTATCGTCAGCTATTGGGAATTCTTATTTGA
>NC_134894.1:21855763-21865763 GCF_041734735.1 Babylonia areolata | reverse complement strand
GGCTACTGGCACATCTGTGACACAACGCAGGAAACACAGGGATGAGAAAGAAAAACACGGTGGCTGGTTGGTGCAAGACTCTTTACATGGGGAGTCTTCCTCTGTCTTGCCCACCATACCACCATCGCTGTGGGCATTGTTATCGTAGTAGTGGTGGTGGTGGTGGTGATGGCCGGTATGATGGAGAGAGAGAGAGAGAGGGGGGGGGGGGAGGGGGAGAGATAGAGAGAGAGGGGGAAAGGGGAGAGAGTAAGAACGAAAGAGAAAGAGAGTTGGTGGTGGGGGGGGGGGGGAAAGAGAGATAGAGAAAGAGAGAGAGAACAAGGGAGAGAGAGACAGAGACAGAATCAGAGAGACAGAGAGAGAACGAGAGGGACAGAGAACGAGAGACAGAGAGACTGAGACAGAGAGAGAGAGAGGGAGGGGGAAGGAAGGAAGGGGGAGAGAGTAAGAGCGAAAGAGAAGGAGAGGGGGTGGGAGAAAGAGAGAGAGAAAGAAAGAGAGAGAAAACGAGAGAGAGGGAGAGAGAGAGATAGAGAGGGGGACAGAGAACGAGTGAGAGACAGACAGACAGACAGACAGACTGAGACAGAGAAAGACAGAGAGACAGACAGACAGACAGACAGACAGACTGAGACAGAGAAAGACAGAGAGACAGACAGACAGACAGACAGAGGGAGAGAGAGAGAAGGGGGAGGGGGAGTAACGTGATATGACAGACTGGGCAACACGATAGGACAAAGCTTTATGCCAGAGATCTGATATCGACCTGCACACTAGTCCCACCATCTACAAGACCAACTTGACCTTAGGGGCTTTCTTTGCCCGCAGGTGGTTCAATTCCAACTCTGTCCACCATCTGCCCGCCACACGTATATACCTCTGCTGGTGTCAGCATCATAGCATCTTCAGCAGCAGTCATTGACCACCCACACACTGTAGGTAGGGGGCGGATGTGGGGGGTCGGAGGGGGTGGGGGGGGGGGGGGGGGTCAGTTTAAGTTTCAGCTTGTCAAGCAGGCGTCACTGCGCTCGGACAAATCCACATACGCTACGCTGTTTAGTCATTGCGGATGCTGTTCAAATTCCACGATGTGAACGAACGCCAGAGAACGCAAGACGGACTGAGGCCATTACTAACAAGAAACAAACTAACGAAACTGCTGGTTACATTGTTACTTATTTTCCACTTTCTATGCCACCAGTGAATCAGATAAATAAATAAGTGAATATATGAATTAATAGATACCCCCGAAAACGGAGTATGGCTGCCTACTTGGCGGGGTGAAAACGGTCATACACGTAAAAGCCTACTGGTGTACACACCAGTGTACGTGGGAGGTGCAGCCCAGGAACGAACAGATAAATAAGTAAATAGGTAACAAAGTGAATAGATAAGTAAATGAATGAATGAATAGATAAGTCAGTAAATAAATAATAAATAAACAAATTGATAAATAAATGAATGCACGAATAGAAGAATAAATCAGATAATAGATATATGATTAAAAAAAACATGTTGTAACTATTAAGAAGCTAAACTGTTAATACATTAAAAAAAAAACACGAAATGCATAAGCAGTAAATAGATAAATGAATAAATAAATAAACAGCGAGTCAATGAAAACAATGATTTATTGCATTTTGAAAGTGAACAACACAACTTATAAACAACAATGAGTACAATTAGTAACAAAAGGCAGCACTAAGCAAATAACAACAGCAAAAGAAGACGAGAACCCCCCCCCAAAAAACAAAAACAAAAAAAAACAAAACAGAACCAACGACAAAATGCGAAAACAAATACCCCAAACAAACACACAAACAAATGTATAAATAAATAGATGACAAATAGACAAACTGCTAATACATTGGGAAACACACACACACACACACACACACACACACACACACACACACACACACACACACACACACACACACACACACACACACACACACACACACACACACACACACACTGTGTAGCAATTGTCACACAAGGGAAGACGAAATCCATCTTCTTGATCACTGCATTAAATATAAAACCTTGATTAATGGAACCATTTATGAAAGATATTCAAAATTCGAATAACACAGGAAATATTCCAGTCTGCTGATGCTAACAGATGATGAATATATACAAACAAGATCAGAAATATTTCTTTATGAATGCTGTTCCAGTTTACTACGTCAATTAATTCACTAATTAATTGTCTATTTATCTATTCACTTATTTACCTATGCACTTGTGTCTTTTAGCCTGAAGGTTTCATGACATTAACATTTATTCTATTCTGTTCTATTCACACACAGTACGACTGAGCTCTGAAATCCAGACAATGACTCAGCGCTGGCGGGAGGAGGACAGACCAGAAGTCATGGTCAAGTGGTGAGATTAAAGGAGGGGCGAGGAGGGGAATGTGTGTACAGTTCTTATCCGTCACTGTTCGAACCAGAGAACATCCCCTGAACCCACCCCACAAGGTCGTACGAACTACCTGTGTTTCAGAAAACAGACTGTCTGTATAATGTCTACTGTCGGTCTGTCTCTGTTTCTGTCTGTTTCTCTGTCTCAGTCTCTGTCTGTCTGTCTGTCTCTCTCACACAATTACCTAGAATGTCTTGGAAATAATTGAAAATTAGAAAATTTCACCATCAAACTGTAAGCACGTCGCCATGTTCCATCGGCGCGACCTTGACCTTGATATTTCAAAAGGATGTTTTTTCAAAATATTCGATGCTCAGGTACAACCCATTCTTTTGTACGCTTCTGAGATGTGGGGTCTTAACAGACTTGATAATATTGAGAAAGTTCATTCCTTTGCATGTAAACGTTTTTTGAACATAACACTTAGAGTACCAAACAAGTTTGCATACGGCGAATTAGGACGTTATCCGCTATATATAAATAGTGCAACAAGGTGTATCAAGTACTGGTTAAGGTTGCTGAATATGAATGTGCAACGATTACCCAGACAGGCATATTTGATGTTGTTTAACTTAGACGAAAGGGGAAAAAAATGCTGGGTGTCTTTAGTAAAAAATACTTTATTTAGACTTGGGTTTGGATATGTCTGGTTGCAACAAGGCGTTGGTTGTGAGCAAACATTTTTGTCATTATTTAAGCAAAGAATGAAAGATATATTTATGCAGGAATGGGACCAGTCAGTAATGTCTAAAGATATATATCATAACTACAGACTGTTTAAAACTGGTTTTCAGTGTGAGCAATATTTTGAATATGTGGATAAAAAGTGTTTTAGGGACTATTTAGTAAAATTACGGCTTGGTTTGCTCCCAATAAATGGATCATTTTTTAGAAGAACATTCAAATGTAATTCAAATTACGCATGTAAACGTTGTAATGTAATCGAAGATGAAAACCATTTTATAAACAATTGTGTCCTTTACAATGACCTGCGGCAAAAACATCTGAACTCTGAAGGTCAATCGTATGTTCACTTGATGAAGAATGGTTCTGTTTACAGTATTCGTAAACTATGCGTTTATATATTTAATGCCCTGAAGATACGACAGGAATTCTGTGACAACAATGATGAAAGTTAGAATTAATTTACAATGCACGAGAAGCACTTTTGTTCTACAGGTTAAGTTAGTACGTATTTTACATTTTGTTGTGGTTGAGTGATCACCATATTGTGTACTTTTGACCTCTTTCTAGGGGCCGGAGGCCTGGAGATTAAAGTTTTGTTCTTGTTCTTGTTCTTGTCTGTCTCTCTCTCCTCGTGACCCCACCCCACTCGTTCCTCGTCCAATACACTGCCTTTTACTCTCTTCGTCCCCCTCCTTCCCATCCCCTACCGTTTTCTCTCTCTCCATGACCCCCTCTCCGCCTGCCTCCAACCCTCAGCCCCCTCTCCCCCTTCCTCTTCTTCCCAAGCAGAAATCAATGTCGGTTTCAAGAGGCTGCCGTCTGGCTCGCGCGCAAAGCTGATTGGTTAGCTCGGGGGAAAAGAGGGGCAGTAAAGCTGCTGTGCTGGAGTGGCGGCCCTTTGATGTGGGCCCGACCTGAAGGTGGCGCTGTAGTGCCGGGCCTTCCGTGCCATCCGTCATCACCTGAACCCTAATACCGCTGCCTGCCTTCGTTTGGTTAGGTAGATTAGGGTTTAACGTTGTTATGACCGACAGGGTGGAAGTGGGGGAGGGGAGGGGGGGGGGGGGGGGGGTTAACCGTCCCTTGACAGTGGTGGAGGGAAGGGAGGGTTTCAGTTTCAGTTTCAGTTTCAAGAAGGTGTCAAAGCGCGCAGACTGATCCATATACGCTACACCACATCTGCTTTGGAAAAAAAAAAACAAATAAGAAAAAAGTAGCAGGTTCCTGGCCATTGCATAATCCAGCGTGCTGGACAGGCTTGGAGAACTTAACCTATTGAAACCTTACTTGAAATATATAGATGGATAGATAGATAGACAGATAGATATTACTTATCTACTTTCGAGTCTAGCTTTAAGAGAGAAAATGCATCAGTTTCAGTTTCAGTGTCAAGGAGGTGTCAAAACACATATACGCTACACCAAATCTGCTTAAAAACAAACAAACACACACACACATACAAATAAAGCAACAACAACAACAGCAAAAAACACGAAAATCGGAGCAGACACCGGACCTACCCCAAATCCCCCAAACACGCTGGTCAGGCCTTGACCAGCTTAGGTGAAATGACTGAGGGGGATGACCATCCCAGGACAGTGGTAGGGGTACTGGAGGTGGTGTGGGGGTGAGGCGGAGGAGGACCTATCTGATACCGGACTGAAACAATGAAAATAATAATAATAATAATAATAATAATAATAATAATAATAATAATAATAAAAATAATAATAATAATAATAATAATAATAATAATGGTACTTATATAACGCTGAATCTTGTGCAGAGACAAATCAAAGCGCTTTCGCACCAGTCATTCTCACGCACGCATAACTCTAAAACTGGAGAAACTAAAGACAAGGAAGAGGCAGGGAAGGGAGGCTATTTTGGGAAGAGGTGGGTTTTAAAATAAGAACACGCCAAACGGCGAACACATCTTTTGCTTTATTCACAAACAGACAACTCAGTGCCTTACCCTTACTAATAAAATTATCATCATCTTAGATGAACAGACTATAAATAAATAATAAAGTGCCTTACCGAGTAAATCAGGCAATCGGGATGCCTTCTTCCTCTTCTTCTTCGTTCGTGGACTGCGACTCTACGTTCACTCCTATGCACGTGTGGGCTATTACGTGCATGACCGTTTCTACCCCCGCCATGTAGGCAGTCATACTCCGTTTTCGGAGTTTTTATTTTATTTTATGTTATTATTATTATTATTATTATTATTATTATTATTATTATATCTATTTATTATTATTATTATTATTTTCAAAATTTATTTATTTTTTTAATGTTTGTTATTTTTACTTTATTTACTTTATTTTATTTTTATTGTTATTTATTTTTACTTTATTTTATTTATTATTATTTATTTATTTTTATTCTATTTTATTTATTTTTATTGTTATTTATTTTTTACTTTTTATTTTATTTATTTATTTATTTACCTTTTTTTGCTTTATTTATTTATTTATTTTTTTGTTATCTATTTTTATTTTTACTTTATTTTGTTTTGTTTTTTTTTTTTTTTTTTTTATTTATAATACATATTTTTTTTTTTCTCAAGGCCTGACTAAGCGCGTCGGGTTACGCTGCTGGTCAGGCACCTGCTTGGCAGATGTAGTGCAGCGTATATGGATTTGGCCGAACGCAATAACGCCTCCTTAAGCTACTGATGCTGATACTGAAACTTTCGGGGAGAGGTGGACGCATGCCAGTTATGTTCTTGTTTCTATAACTCTCACCGAACGCTGACATGGATTACGGGATATCTGACGTACTTATTTGATCTACTGCATGCGTAAACACACGGAGAGGGTTTAGACACACACAGGTCTGTACAGCTGTTGACCTGGGGGATCGGAGAAATCTCCACCGTTATTAACCCTCTCCACCGTTAACCCACTATAGGCGCTGTGACCGTGATTCGAACCGGGGATCCTCAGATTGAATGCCGAACGCTTTAACCATTCGGCTGTTCCGCCCGTCCATGGGTAATTGAATGAATGGGCGTTTTGACTTTCCGGGTCATTCTCACACAAAGAGACTGCAGTGTTTCCTGGCGAACAATACCACTCAGAGTAACGAGCAGCCCTTTGGAACGCAACGTTAACAAAACGACTCAAAGCAGACACACAGTTTGGCAAGAGAACAAACACCACACTAAAAGAACCCATACTTTGACAGTCCATGTCTGAAAGTGTGTGTCTGAGGTTAGCTGTTCTGAGCAGTGTGACGTTCCGAGTTGTTTTTAGAAGCTGACTAACAAAACAAATGAAACCATAAACCAGTAAACAAACAAACAAAAACCAAAGAACAAGTAAACAAGAAAACAAACAAAATTATAAACAAGTAAATTAACCCACCGTTACCTTCACTGTTCAAACGGGACCTCAGTTTATCGTCTTATCTGAATGACTAGACGCCCAGTTTGATTTTCCAGTCAAACTTGAGAGAAAGGGCGAGAGCTGGAATCGAACCCAGATCCACACTAGGTGCCTTAACCATTTTACCACCTTCCTCCTCCTCTATTCTGTGAAGAATGTTATCATATTAATGTGCCAATAATCTCAAGCGCTTCGTTTACACTTGTGGATTAGCTGGCATAAAAGCATGATAGATTTAAGCCAGTGAACTATTTGGTTTTGAGACGGAAGATGAAATGCGAAAGAAGACCTGCATCGAAGCGTTGAGCCAATGTTCTGTGTGTGTGTGTGTGTGTGTGGTGTGTGTGTGTGTGTGTGTGTGTGTGTGTGTGTGTGTGTGTGCGTGCGTGCGTGCGTGCGTGTGTGTGTGTGTGCGTGCGTGTGTGTGTCTGTGTGTGTGTCTGTGTCTGTGTCTGTCTGTCTGTGTCTGTGTCAACGATCTGTGTAGTCTTTGCCATAAACATGACGTAAACGCACGAGGAGTGGTGGCGTAGTAGGGGTTAAAGAAGCGAGAGAATTTGAGGGTTCACGATCAAATCTCACACCGGCCAAACTTTTCTCATCCTCCGCTAGACCTTGAGTGGCGGTATGAACTCTATAGTCAATTGAATGAAACATCAAAGCGAAGCCCCGTGTGCAATGTGCACGAAGTGCACGTGAAATAAAGTCACAGCAACAAGAGTTGTCCTTTGTATATGTATTTGTTTGCATTTTGTATTTCATTTCAGCACAACAGACTTCTCTGTGTGAAATTCGGGCTGCTCTACCCAGGGAGAGCGCGTCGCTACGCTGCAGCGCCACCCATTTTTTAATTATATTTTTTCCTGTGTGCAGTTTTATTTGTTTTTCCTGTCGAAGTTTATTTTTCTACAGAATTTTGCCAGGAACAACCCTTTTGTTGCCGTGGGTTCTTTTACGTGCGCTAAGTGCATGCTGCACACGGGACCACGGTTTATCGTCTCATCCGAATGACTAGCGTCCAGACCACCACTCAAGGTCTAGTGGAGGGGGAGAAAATATCGGTGGCTGAGCCGTGATTCGAACCAGCGTGCTCAGATTCTCTCGCTTCCTAGGCGGACGCGTTACCTCTAGGCCATCACTCCGCGTTGTCCTTGGCAAAATTTCAAAGAAAATCCCTTCAAATATACATGTGTACACGTGCGTGTGCGTGTGTGTGTGTGAGGGAGGAGTGGGGGGATGGGGGTGAGGAGTGGCGTGCGCATGTGACTGCAGCCTGACTGACTTACACAGGAAAGGAATGATGAGCGCTTAATAAAGGCATCTGTCAGTCAGCTCAGTCCACTTCAAGTAAGCAGCCTGTTGTGCAAATAAGTCCGTGTTTTGTGAAGCGCTCAGAGCGTGCCCTCTGACCGAAGATACGCGCTGTGTAAGTATCAAGTGTCTATCAATCAATCAATCAGTGCACGTGACTGTGGCCACAAAGATGGCCTTTGTGAACGAGGCTACCGCTGCTGCTGCTGCTGCTGCTGTCTGCTTCATTACGGACATCCTCATCTTCGCGGTCATTAGACCCTCTTCACACGCTTGCCTCTCCATCAACACACACAGACACACACACACACAGACACGCACACACAAACACACACACACACTCAGACACACAGACACTCAGACACACGGACACACACACACACACGCACACACACACGCACGCACACACACACACACACGCACGCACACACACACACGCGCGCTCGCGCGCACACACACACAGACACACACACACAGACAAACACACGCACACACAGACACACGTACACACACGCACACACACACACACACACACACACACACACACACACACACACACACACACACACACACCGTGGCTGAATGTGAAGGGAGTCAGTCATCAGCCACACGCCGACGATGACAGTTTAAATTAATGGCAACAGTTGCACGCGGCGAGTCTTGATAGAACCCTTTGTGTGTGTGTGTGTGTGTGTGTGTGTGTGTGTGTGTGTGTGTGTGAGTGTGTGTGTGTGTGTGTGTGTGTGTGTGTGTGTGTGTGTGTGTGTGTAAAGTGTGTGTGTGTGTGTTTGTGTGTGTGTGTGTGTGTGTGTGTGTCTGTGTGTGTGTGTGTGTGTGTGTGTGTGTGTGTGTGTGTGTGTGTGTGTGTGTGTGCGTATAAGACGTCTGTCTGTCTGTATGCCTCTGTGTATTTCTATAGGTATTTCTGTATATTTGTGAGTGCGTGTGTGTGTGTGTGTATGCGCGCGCGCGCGCGCGCGAGCGCGTGTCTCTTGTTCGTGAGTGCGCACCCCACAGGAACCAAACAAAACACGCCTCAAGTCCCCACCCCACCCCCACCCCCCAACTCCACCCCCTCCCACTCCCTCCATTCCCCCTCGCCATCCCCACGCCTACCGGCCCCCACCTCCCCCCCATTGCACCAGCAGCACCAGCAGCAGCAGCTATCTAAACCCAGCGGTCTTCCCCCATCACACGGCTTCACAAGGGCTTTCTCAAGGAGCAGCGCCGCAGGTCCAGAGTGGAAGTTTTCAAAAGGCCGCGCTTGTTGCGGCAGTCGGCCGGCTCGCTTTGTCACTGCCAGACTCGCAGACGGTGCCACACAAACGGCCACTGTTCGGCCCGCTGATGGCCGGCGCCGGACTATCACTTCCAGCGCTTCCCCCCCTTCGGCGAGGCTGTCAATGACGTGATCACAAGGTTCAGAGGTGGCTGGGTCGTTGTTAAAGGGTTAAAGTGATCAAGCGAGTCGAACGTGCGAGGGAGCAATCTTGAGGTCAGGGTGGGGGGGGTGCAGGGGGGTTGGCGGGGAAGAGTTGGGTTGGGGGGGGGGGGGGAGGGTTTGGTCGTTAAGGGTTAAAGTGATCAAGCATCCGAACAGGCCTACAAGGGGGCTGTGGATAGCGATCTGTGCTGGCAGATGAACGCTTAGGACTGATTTGTTGTTTTGTGTCTTTCTCTTAATAATGGGAGTGTTGTTGGTGGGGTGTGGGGATGTGAGGGGGCGGGTGGGGGTGGGGGTGGGGGGCTTGGGAGGGGTGGGATGGGGGTGGGGGTGAGGGAAGGCGGCAGGTGAGAGGGAGAGTGAGGAGTGAGGTGTTGTCGTGCAACTGCTGCATGGGGCCTTGTTCTTCAGGGGTCGAGTGTTGAGCGTTACCTTGTCACTTATGGTAACGCACGAGCTCGCATGCGTCTAAACAAGCGTGTACACATGCATGCATACATTCATATATTCATACATAGATACGCACACAATCACACACACACACACACACACACACACACACACACACACACACACACACACACACACAAAAAAAAAAAAAAAAAAAAAAAAGAGAGAGAGAGAGAGAGACTATTCAAACGAAAGCCTCAGTCCCTATTGAAAGCGAGTTAATTATCTATCTATCTATCTATCTATCTATCTATCTAATCTCTCTCTCTCTCTCTCTCTCTCTCTC